>NW_026727568.1:0-26987 GCF_029784015.1 Lycium ferocissimum
TGGAGGCGGCGGCATCGGGTGGATACCCGGAAGATTGAGGCGTGAAGAATTGGCCCCGACCTACGACGCCTGCGGGTACGTAGCTTTCGGGGATTGGTTGGTTATTACGGAGAAGATTTGTGGAGAAATTTGCTTCAATTTCAGCGCCTTTAACAAGGCTAACTCGGAAGGGAGCCAAGTTCCGGTGGAGCGATGGCCGTGAACGAAGCTTCCGATTCTTTGAAGGAGAAATTGACTACGGCTCCGGTCGACTCTTCTGAGGGACCGGATGGGTATGTTATATATTGTGATGCTTCTGGCGTTGGATTGGGGTGTGTATTGATGCAGCACGGCAGGGTTATAGCATATGCTTCCCAAGCGACTCAAAAAGCACGAAAGGAATTATCCCACTCATGATCTGGAGCTGGCCGCGGTGATCCATGCTTTGAAGATATGGAGACATTATTTATATGGTGTTCATGTTGATATTTATACGGATCACAAGAGCCTCCAATATATTTTTAAGCAGAAGGAGCTGAATTTGCAGCAGAGGAGGTGGTTAGAATACTTTTGAAAGATTATGATGTCGAGATTCTATACCATCCTGGGAAAGCCAATGTGGTAGCAGATGCACTCAGCCGTAAATCTATGGGCAGCCTAGCCGACGTCTTTGAATCTTGGAGTCCGTTTGGCCGAATATGGAGATACTGGGATTTCTGTTCGAGAAGTTGCTGAATCTTCTATTCTGGAGGAAATAAAGCGCCGCGATATGAAGATCACGTTGCGGTGCCGGTACGGAGACACAGCCCGTGAAAAGGAGAAGACTCCGTTCGAGATTACACCGGATGGAGTATTATTACACAGGGGAAGATTATGCGTACCTGAGGTTGCAGAGCTACGGCGATAGGTTATAGGCGAGGCACATTATGCCCGTTATTCTGTTCATCCGGGAGCTACAAAAATGTATCATGACCTCGGATATACGTATTGGTGGGATGGCATGAAAACGACATAGCCGAATTCGTTGCTCGGTGCCCAAATTGCCAACGGGTCAAGATCGAGCACCAAAAGCCGGTGGACTATTACGGGGAAATGGAGATTCCGACTTGGAAGTGGGGAGATAATTAATATGGATTTCATTACGGGTTTGCCTCGCACTCCACGGAAATATGATTCCATACGGGTTATCGTTGCCGACAAAATCAGCCCACTTTCTTCCGGTCGGGACTACTTATTTGGGTGAGGATTATGCCGGATTATATATTAAGGAGATAGTAAGGCTTCACGGGTTCCTATATCTATCATCTCCGACGGTACCAGGTTTACTAATTTGCGGAGATCATTTCGGGAAGGATTGGGGACCCGAGGTGAATCTTAGTACGAGCATTTCATCCTCAGTCTGATGGACAGGCCGAGCGTACTATCCAGACGCTAGAAGACATGTTACGGGCCTGTGTTTTTGATTTCAGAGGTAGCTGGGATGATCATTTGCCGCTGGTTGAATTTGCTTATAATAATAACTACCACTCCAGTATCCAGATGGCACCGTACGAGGCTCTATATGGCAGAAAATGCAGGTCACCGATCGGCTGGTTCAATGTTGGCGAAACAAAATTAATTGGCCCAGATATGATCCAACAAGCAGTTGATAAGGTAAAAATTATTCGGGAAAGATTATTAGTAGCCCAGAGTCGACAGAAATCGTACGCGGATAATCGACGTCGGCACTTGTGTCACGACCCAACCCCGTGGGCCGCGGCGGTGTCCCTAGCACGGGCACCATACGTACCTACGACAAAGTTGGCGTACCGAAACCAACTAATCGATTAGACATACACAGATTCATACAGATATAGAATACATTGCACGAAAGTATATATATATATGGACCTATACATAAGCCGTTAAGACCATCATAGCAAGCAGAGTTACTCATGTCGCAATCTCATACATACCTACCTGAACAGTGACAACCCACAACCCACATACATGTCTACAGGCCTCTAACAGACATAACAGAATCATATGACGGGACAGGGCCCCGCCGTACCCCAGATGACCATATATACAGAAAATGCATACGGCAGAAGGTATATACCAAAATACAAGCTCGGATCAACAGGAGTACTCCCAAGTAGCGGAACAGGTGTCCTAAGCTGGCGGCGTATCACAAGGTGCGTTTGTACTGCGGCATGTAACGCAGCCCCCGAAGAACAGGGGGGTCAGTACGGAAAATGTACCGAGTATGTAAAGCGGAAATGAAACCAATATAATCATAGTCAGGAACAGGAGTACAGAAATGTAACTGTCAGAACCACAGTCAGAGCCGGAGATAAAAGGTATAGCTAGCAGAGTCATACTCGGAGTCGGAGATCCAGAAATATAACAAACGGGGCTATAGTCAGAGTCCGAAGTACAAAAGGTAAGTACTTTATCCGAGACCTCAGAAACGTAATGCCAAAGTATAAATAATGCATGTCAGATCATATAACATCATATGAACATATAACGTGTCCCGGCCCTCTGATAAGGGACTCGGTAGGCGAAATCATGTATAACAAAATCATCTATCATATGTGCAAATAGCGTGTCCCGGCCCTTTGTTAGGGACTCGGTAATATGGAATCATGCATGTCGAAATCATGTATCATGTATACATAACGTGTCCCGACCCTCTCTTGCGGGTCTCGGTGAATAATCATCATGTGCCATCCGAGGCCGCCATCCCCGTATCATCATATCACAAACATACGCAGATAACGTGTCCCGGCCCGCAAGTACGAGGGACTCGGTGAATAATGCAGAGAAGTGCGCACGAGATCATGTCACAGCCCGGGCTCGGTGAAATGACATGCTGTGACTTGCACGAACAGAATAGTGCGAGAAACATATGCATATAGATCAAACCTCGATAGACAATCCCAATAAAAGTCATAGGATGTACCTTTCGTAAGTTGCGACGGATTATGTCAAAGCGAAATTAAAGATTGTTCGTACATATCAAATATACCATGGGGTTCAACGAAATGGTCAGAGTGGTCGTGCTTTAACAAACAGAACAATTCCAATGACAGATCATCTTAAAGAAGTCAGACGTCAGTCATAGCGTACATGTCTGCCCTTTTTGGGGATGGCACGATTAAGTATATCAAATCATATTTCTAGGATCGTAGCACATATCAAGCTGTATATAGACTCATCACATTTATCATTTGTCAAACGGAACAATGATCAGAAGTTCTTTTAAGTACGGTGTAGGAATAAGTCAAACAAAACCATAGTAGGAGGTCTCGGAATCTGTGGGCCCACCTCGGGTCAATCAGGGTGGTGAACTCAAATTACGGATCATAGACCTTATGGAGTCATTCATGAGTTTTGGAACAACCCGACTCCGTTTGTGAAGGTTGCATACACATAAATCACTTTGACGACAATTTATAAGGAAACTAATTCAATCTTCTTGCATGAAATGGGGCCAATTTCAATTTCGGATTTCGAGAAACGAGTCATATCTAAGGCTCGCGTCCGGGTCTATTACGTTTAGAACATGCCAAAGAATGAAGGGCAAGACTTTACATACCTTAGTTGCGCCTTACGCTCGTCGAAGTTAATTCCCGTTTCGCCCAAAATCTACAAATGGTCGTGTTTACCAATTGGCAATAGTAAGACTTTTATAATTCAAATCTTTAATTCACTATTTGTCTACGAAATTTGGCGACATCTCCCCTATACATACGACATCCCCGAGATTTAAACTCGGCCAAAAATAGCGACAACCATACCAACCATAATACAAACAACATCAACAATCGGCTAGAAACGCATTCTAGCATAAATAGTCTTCTTTTCCAAATAATGCAACAACTCCCCAATCCAACTTTGCCCTTATGAGTAAATATCAATATTTTCATGTTTACATGCTAATGTAAGATCATTCAGACATAAACCAAGAACATTCCAAGCTATATATCCAATATTCAACAATTCCATCAATCTCCATATTCCATCTAAAATTCCTACACATGCAACAAGACCATCTTAACACATTCCCTACTTACTAATTCATCGCCATCACAACAATTTAAACTTTAATAATTTCATTATCATAATATCATGAAATCACATTAAAATGACATACTTTCCTACAATCCATTTTCATGCCAACTTAAACCATTTAACTTCCATACATAATACAAGGATCAGAACCACATAATTACCATACCCAACAAAATTAATTCATTTCTATTCCACTAACCACATACCATACGGCCAACATGTTCTTTCCAACTTCAATCAATTTTCATTCAACTTTCATTTCTAATACAAAGTCCACCATAACCACAACTAGAATACCTCATAAAATTCAACTCATCTCAACTATACAACATGACACACATACGGCCACATGCACACTAGCACACCCACCATGCAAACTTCCATATTTTTATAAATTCTACTCATCTCTACATACTACAACACAAACAACCCTTCACAACATAATAAAAAGGGATTAATTATTACCTTTTCCTTCTAACTTCTTCACTTAACCAAGATGTTGAATTGGTTGAACAAGTGCTCTATTTTCCAAAACAACTACACCAAGTTGTAGAGAAGCCTTGAGTTAGTGGAAATACCACAAGAAAATAATTTTGGAACAAGATTTTTGAGGGCAAAAATTTGGGACTATGGCCGAATGGCCCTCTTTGTTCTTCTTGTTTTTCTTTGTTTTTCTCTCTTTCTCTTGTCTTGAAAATTCTAGTGGATTTGATGAATAATTGCCCCTTTTATTAATTTATCACATGGATAAATTGTATTGGGCTTGGATCCTTTTTCCTATTTTTTTTTCATGCCATGGCCGGCCACCCCTTGGGTTGGGCCTTATTTTTCTTCTTGTTTTTTTTTTTTTTGAGCCCACTTGTTGGCTAAATTTTTTGTAATTCATGAACAAGTTTTCAAAATTCCAATTTTATCTCCTATCCCTCCTCGGTATTTTCACACCAATATTTTCATAGCCGACACACTCATACTAAGTAAGATCCAAATATGGCCTCATTCCTTACAAGTCAAAATTATTTCGCATTTTCCGAATATGCAAAAATACCGGATATAACATCCTCCCCCCCTTTAGAACATTCGTCCTCGAATGTTAAATTAGCCTTATAGGTCTTACAAACGTTTCAGGGGGAGGTCCTCTTGCCAACTACGTACTCGTATTTAATCAGAGCGCCTGTGGGGGTATTCATTTTACAACTCCTGCTTGTTCTATCCCAGCATACCTTTTGTTTCTATATTTAACAATGTTATTGTCCTTTCTTTTTCGGTCTAGCCATCAACACCTTTCACCTCTTATCACACTTCTCGGTTCCTTACAACGTTATCGTAATCCCACGTTATATCAAACAGATTCATAATTAGAGCCAGACGCGCGCGGCGTATCGGACAGACCCGTAATCAGAGTCGGATGTACTGAACTATGTCGGACAGATTCGTAATCAGAGTCAGACGTACAGAAGTATACCAAACAGATCCATGAACAGAGCCAGACCTGCAGAGATATATCAGACAGAAACGTAATCGGTTCGAGTACAGAGGCATAATAGATAGAGCCTCATCAAAATCAGAGGCGTAGAAGTATGACATACAGAGTTATGATCAGAGTCAGACCACTTCCACTAATGCTTCAGTGACTTACGAAAATTTCCCTGTCAACGTTTCATTACTCACTGTGATCGTTGCACCACGAGTTATTTCATCATCACCTATTCACTCATTTATAGACTTGTTCGTCAAATTTCCACACAAATAATTTTAGGTGTCGTCCGTCGGCTCTTTCGAAGATTTTGCTTAATCACACTTCTTATCCTTCATCTTTTCTAATGTCCGTACTCATTTTCTTTTCCAAACATCTATTTTTTTCCGACCTAAGCTTGTAGCGTAATCAGGGTCGGTCTATTTTATAACATTTGTATCCTAACTTTCGCTTTGTTTTATGTGTTCCTTTTAGCAATACCTTTCGTCTATCGCAACATTAGTCGTTTGAGACTCGTCTCTTCATCAATATGGTCACCGAGAGGAAATTCATACACATACATATACGCTTTCTACTATCTTACTTGCAAACGTTTCCAACCGCTATTCAAATTCGCTCTAATTCTCGAGCGATATTGCCTTTCTCCTTTTCACCCATTTAGTCCCGCTTCGGTGCGCGACTCTGTGGGGTGCTAGCCACTCTACACATTCTCTTTCCCTTTAGGTTACCCCAAATTCCCATTTATCTCTTATACCTACACTTGTGAAAATTTTCATATCCTTCCCAGGGGGTCACCCATCCCAGAATTGCTCTGGTCTCAGCACGCTTAACCTCGAAACTTCCATGCGTCTTAATGCGTTAATGCTAATATAATTACGCCAATTGCCCCACACGACCTTTGTTACGTAATTTAGGGCAGGTCGGGGTCTTAATAAATTTATTATTTTTTTTTGAAAATTTCTCGTAGCGGGTCCCACCCCGATCTAACCACACAATTACCATATCGCCCTTCTGAATTATCAATATCTATTTCCATCTATATGTATAGCTATCTCAAATGGTTCTAGTGATTTGGATTGTTACCTTACTTTCACTAACACCCAAAAGGAGAAAATCGCTTAATATATTAGAGTATAAATCTACCAATGCACATATTTCTAAAGAAAAGATGAATAATATACCTGGGTCCGCATTTGGTGACGCCTTTGGGTCCTGCCGGCTAGTCAAAGAATACAGGCGGTTCGAAGGACCGCTAGGCAGGAGCCACGCCACGACCCTGCCGCGGCCTGGCTTGGTGCGGCCATACCTCGCCCCGGGGCGATGGCTACCGAGAGGAGAAATGAGCCGGCAAGCGATCCGGTGGGGTGAAATTTGAACCACTGAACCGCCCTTAAATGGGCACTCTCTCTGTTAGAACCCCTATTTTTGTACATTGGAATAATCTGGATTTAATTATGTTAAATTAAGGACAAAACTATTCCGGGATACAAAGTCGGGATTTTTGACCTTCGATTTTATTTTGAGATACAAGTTGTGCATGAATTTATTGGTATGGAACAAGTGGAAAAATTGGGACCACAATTCATAAAATTGGAATTAAAAATGTTGTGCAAAGATGCCATTGTGTGGCCAATTTTAATTGGTCCAACACATTGTGTGGGCCAAGGACAATAGGAGATATTTTTAAGGGGACTTAAAAGATGACCACTTAGTCATCTTTCTCTCATTTCACATTCCCATACTTAGAAAATAAAACAAGAAGTTGAGGAACCAAAAACCATGGCTCTCGGCCAAGACCATGGAAAACCAAGATCATTTTGAGCCATTCTAAAAATATTTCTTGGGTACAAATCAACTAATTAGAGGTCCCTAAGTAACTTGGAAGCATTGTTGGGGTGATCAAGTCCTTCATTCACGAGATTGCAAACCCTAGCCCCTTTGTGGAGTTGAAGAAGAAAAGTAAGTATGATCTTGTTTATTGTGTTGTGAACATTTTTATTCATGTTTTAGTATGTTAATATGGATGGAAATCATGAAATATGGTATGTTGGAAGTGGGTTGTGGGATGGGTGTGTTGGCCGTGTGAAGTGTGTGTGTGTTGTGTGGTGTTGAGTTGATAAATTAGTTCCTTGTAGCTTGTTGATTATTGTAGGGTGAAGAGATAGACTAGAACCATCTAAATGTGTATATGTATAAATGTGGGTGTGGCCGTATATATGGTTCCAATGTGTGGCAAAGGAAGAATTAATATCGCTTAGCGTCGTAATGGTTATTGTGATGACTTTTATGTTGGAAATGAGAGTTTAATGTCCCAAGTTCGATATGATAAATGTGCGGACTGATTTGGAGAACTTTGTGCATTTAATGCAATCTTTATATGTGAGGACCACTAACATATGTATATGTGTAGTGTGGACGAATGTGAGTCCCATAGTATGTCGAAGATCGCATTACTATCGCTTGGCGTTTTAATTGTCGTCGTTATGAATTTTAGTTGGAATTGAGTATTTAATGACTCAAGAATGATGTTGGAATGGTAGGGGCTGATTTAAGGCTTATTGTACGTTTGATGTAATTCGTATATGTTATGAGAATGATATCGTTATATTGTGGATGGTGATACAAAACATGACTTGAAAATGAGGAAAGTAAAAAGGGGGCTGCTCTCGGCTAGGGGGCTGTTTTCGACCAACTTGGAGAAAAATTATGTGAATTGTTTAGAATGCCCTTGAATATTGTTGGTAAGGATTCGGGTCGATAATTGAATGTATGAGCTATATTGTGGCTTGAATGTAAGCCGTCGAATCGAATATTTGCAAAGTTGTTAAATGTTGTAAAAGAGAGTTACTATTGTTATTTTGCCTTTCGAATTGATTATCGATGTTGCTAGGTTGGTTATTGTGTTTGTTGTTGTTGGTTTTGAGCGAGTTAAATTCTCGGGATAGCCTATTTACAGGGGAAATGCTGCCGAATTTTCTGTAGAATTTAGAGTTAGTTTGGAATGAATCGCTTAAGTGCCTATGTTTAATATTGGATATTCGTTGGCATCTTTGTAGACCTTGGAGAGCCCGACGCGTAGGTTGGGATTTACTTTAGATTGGCCAGTTTGGAGTGCGTACGAGGTATGTAAAGTAATCTTTCTTTTTGGCATGCCTTATTTAAAGTAGGCTATGATACGAGCCTCTAGGAAACTCTATTCTAGTAATCCGAACTAGTCTATGAATCACATGTGTTTCCTTGATATCTTTGTGCTCATATACCATAACATTGATCCTTGTATCCTTGGAATTCGAAGTTTGTAAAGATGTCATGAAAGCTGATTTTTGGTTTTAAGCTTATTCTTTAGCGATTCCAAAAGTTCAAACGCTCATAACTTTCTCAGAAAAACTCGGAATGCTTTGAAACTTTCGTAGGAGTTTGTATGATATATAATGAGTATGTTTTTCATAGGCGGGCTCAGTTCGGGTCTATACTCGTCCGTGGGTCCCGCGACGCCTTTTTATGTGAATTCGATAACCTTTGAAACAAAAGTGATAATTATTATTCCGATTTCGAATATGACTATTGTACTTATCTTTTGGATTTATGATAATGATTTTATGCATATGATTACTCACTACTCCGCTCGTGCCCTATGATATCGTTCGCCGGTTCCCGGGCCGGTGTCACACCCCGACCTTACTAGGGTGTGATGGTCACCCGACCCTTATTTAGGGCCGAGCGAACCTTCAGACTCTTCTTTTGCACATAAAATCACGTCAAACTTTTTAAATCAAATAAGATAAAATACATAGTAGATTTTTTTTTTCGTAGCCTTCAACTCAAACAAATCTATAATCATACAAAATTAAGTATATAACACAGACCAACATATCGGCTAACGGAGCCGCTTACAGATTGACAACCAATACCCACGACGCTGTCTGCAAAGTCTCTAACATAACTCCAGAAATCACAACAAACAAACTCTGACTTGGCAGCCATCCGGGAGAATGGAGCTTGCCATCTCTGCCTTGGAACATCTTCGTAACAACTTCGGCTCATACGGGAGTACCGCGCGGCATGAAACGCGACCCCGAAGACGAGAGGGTCGGTACGGAAAATGTGCGAGCATGTAAGGCATGCAATACGAGAAAACGAGAATCATAAGCCGAAACAAACGGACTAAAAGATAAGTACATTAGTCAAAATGCCGGACGCCTATTTCTCGGACACAAATCGACGTACGTCCACATATACCGAAGGAGTACGGAAGGTAAGTAAGTCGGCCGAGGCACAAAAATGCTTATTTTACAATTACGGATCGCATGTCCGAAGAGGTGCAGAAAATACGGAGCGCGGTGATGTCACACGTCGGACGGAGGGCGAACGTACAGAATGTTCAGACGAGGTCATATATCGGACGGAGTACCGAACGTACAGAATGCTCAGATGAGGTCATATATCGGACGCAGACGTACAGAGCTATATCGAACAGACCCGTAATCAGAGTTAAGCGTACAGAGCTGTGTCGGATAGATTCGTGGTCAGAGTCAGACGTGCGAAGTATGGGGACGGATCCGTGAACGAGCCGGACGTACAGAGATATATCAGACAGATTCGTAATCCAAATCAGAAGTATGGGGGCATAATAGGCAAAGCCTTATCAAAATCAGAGATGTAAAAGTCTGACGTACAGAATCGTCATCAGAGTCAGAAGTACAAAAAATGCAGACCTTGTCCAGAATATCAAAATGCTTATTTTCAGACCACAGATTATGCATAACAGATCATATATTATCATAAGCATATGTCGATAACGGATCCGGCCCTCCGAGTGAGGGACGCGGTAACGAACCCGACCCTACGAAGTACGGGACGCGGTGAACGGACGGATCATATGCCATCACGGCCCCGTCCCCATATCATCGGATCATAATATCATATACATAAACGAGCCGGCCCGCCTATGAGGGACGCGGTGAACAATGCGGTGGAACCCGCGCGATAACGGAACCGGCCGGGACGCGGTGAACGGATACATATACGAGAGGCATGCGCACGATAACGATCCCGGCCGGGACGCAGTGAACAGATGCATTGAGCCTTGCACGAGCAGAGTCGTGAGAAACCATATACACATAAATCCAGACTCGATGAATACGTACACTTACCGACATTCGAAGGCTCAGAAACGAATTTCGATTTCTTCCAAATTAGTATCGGGAAGTCATGAGCGTTTGAAATACAGAAACCTCTTCGGACTTTTTAAGCGATCCGGGATCGTACATGAAGAATATTAGGGCTTACAGAGCACACTCATATCAGAATACTCGGATCGGACGACTCATATCCCAATACACATAGCAGAGTACTTATATCGGACGCTCATACCAGAATACTCATATTGGAGTTATCATGTCGGAATGCTTATACCAGAATACTTAGATCAGAATACTTATGTCAGAACATATATATATATATATATATATATATCAGAATATTTATTTTTGAATACTTATATCAGAATACTTATATCAGAATATTTACATCGGAATACTTATATCAAAATATTTAAATCAGATCATTAAATGTACCGAAGCATTTATATCGGAATAGTCAAACCGAATGCTCATATACGAGTTACCGGACACTTATATCAAATTCGGAACAATAGTCAAAGGTTTCCTTAATTATCTTACGGAAATAAGACAAATAGAACAATACAATTAAATCTCGGGGACTGTGGGCCCACCTCGGGTCAAGTCGGGTAACGAACATAAAAACGTGGTCGTTATATGCCATTGGATCGTCCTCAAAGATTTCAAGGCATTCCGCTTTCATTTTCAAAAGTTACGGACGTTTGAACATTTCTTTACAATAAAGCGTAAGTTATTTAGTTCAATTCTCTTTGAAAGAAAAAGGGGCAATTTTGGACGTGGATTCCGAAGAGTAGAGTTGTCCCGAGGTCCAAATTCAAGCCTAGTATATCTAGGACATGCCAAGAGAAAGAAAGGGTAAGCCTTACATACCTTTTCCGCTTCTTAAGCTTCTCCAATTCGAATCCGTTTTCTCCAAAATCTACAAATGGTCACATTTACCAAATATTAATTGTAAGACTTTTAGCATTCAAATCTTTAATTTACTACTTGTCTACGAAATTTGGGCGACATCTCCCCGATAAATTCGCCGCCCGAGAATCTGACTCGGCTCAGAATATCAGCAACCATACCAACCACAATGCTAACGACATCAATAATCAATTCGAAAGACATTCTAGCATTCACATTTCTTTTCCAACAACATTCAATTCCACTACATAGATTCAAGTCATCATCGATACTTACATACTCAAATACCAATTGTAAACCCTTCAAACAATATTCAAGAACAATTTACATAAACTACTCAATGTTCAACAATTCCACCTAACATCACACTTTACCCGAAATCTCCCTTCTTTCACACAAACATTCCCAACACATTTTCTATCTTCCAACTCATGAACTACATTCACAATCCATATCCTAGCGATATTATTTTTCATCAATGCAGGAAGACTACGTTCCACTCACATTAACTTCTACCACAACTTTCCAACACTTACAATTTCACAAGAAACATCATATTCTCATTTGCATCATAAGGTACATATTAACAACAACTAAATTACTACATGGGAATTGGTTCATATTTCACACCATTCATACACATTCGGTCCACTCCCACAATTCACAACCTCAACTAAATTCATCAAACTTTTGTTGTCAACAAGGCCATAACAATACACCATATACACGGCCACAACACATACATACCCACAAGACACAAATTTCATACTTTTCACTCATTTCCACATACTACAACACATTTATAACTTCCATAGCATAAAGGAAACATAAGATTCTTACCTTTTTCTTCAATTCTCCACTTGCCACCAAAGTCACTTTCTTGCCAAAATAATTATACCACCTTGAAGAGAATCTTGAACTTAGTAGCAATACAAGAAAATTATACTTTTTGAATCAAAGTTGAAGGCTTGGGAATTTTTCTCTCTTTTTTTTTTTTTTTCCTAGGGCCGAACCCCCTCCTTTCTCTTGCTTCTTTCTTTCTTCTTTTTTTTCCTTTCCAATTCTTAAATAAGGATGAACTAGTCATCTTTCCATATTTATATTTTAGTCCCTTCCAATCATAAAATTTTCACATGTCTCCTTCTTCTATTTCTCTAGAGTCTTCTTGAAAGAAGACTAATTTGTCTTGAATTTTCCATAAAAATTACTTTGTCTTATTTTTTTTTTGCCACAACTTTGCCATATTGAAACTTAAGCCCCACAATTGAGGATATGGACACATGGCCATAGGTAGGACCCACACTTTATGTCACATGGCCAAAGTGGCCTTTTCAAGAGTTTTCTTGAACTCTTCGTGAAATTACCATTTTGCCCCTAGACTTTCCTCACTATTACCGAACCATTTTGCAATTTTCCCTTTTTGTCCTTGGCCTTTCTCAATACTTTCATACTAATAATATTCATAAATAACCTTCACCAACAACTTGTGTACTAAATAGTCTTAGAAAATTATCTTGCCGCAAATTCCTTGCAAATACCTCGGATTTTCCGGACGTACAAAAATACGGCTATAACATCCTCCCCCCCTTTAGAACATTCGTCCTCGAATGTTCAACTGATCTTATAGGGTCTTGTAACACTTCGGGAGGGGTCACTTTTTATCGTTGTCCTTTCCTCATGTACCGTTCCTTATCTTTCATATACTCGCTCGCTTTCTTTTCCAAATATTATTGTACTAAAACTCTTCCAAGTTTAATCCATATAAAAATAATAACAGCTTATCTTACAACATTTGTACCATATCTTTTCTCGTTACTTGAACTTCGGTACCCTTGCTCGATTACCGGCTTCCCACACCGTAGCACCGGTTGCTGGGACTCACATGTCCACTGATACATTCGCATGTGGAATATCGTATGCATTCATATGCATATACATATAATTGCTACCAATTAACCCACAAAAATACTTCTAGACACTATTCAAGCCTATCCAAATTCCAGAGCCGTGACGTACTTTCTGTCTTTTCTCTAGTCTGGCCTGTCGCGTGCTACGTGGCCTTTTATGGTCTCCAACCATTTCGTATATTCTAATTTCACTCAAGCCATTCCGAGTTTTTTTTCATTAGTCTCTTACGGCTAAATCTTTGGAATTTCTTGCATACTTCCCAGGGGGTCACCCATCCTCCCACCTTAGCACGCTTAACCTCGAAATTTTGGTGGGATTCGGTGCCTTAATCTTTGGTATAATCGCGTTCACTTTTTCATATGGCCTTTATTACATAATCTGGAGCCAGTCGAAGTTTCACAGATTCTGAGGCATTTTCGTAACACGTTCTTTCTTGTGCAATTACCGTTTTGCCCTTTTCAATCTTCCATATCACCTTCACAAATTCTTATTATCCGAAATCGTACACGCGAATGCCATCAATACCTTACGAGTATATAACTTCATATCACATTCTTGCCATCCGGACGCCGGTCTCGGGTAAGCGGTCAAATATATCCACACTTACCTCCTTCCGTTGTATGTAAGGCTTACAGATGGAATTTCTTATTTCATTCTCCTATGACTTGGCTCTATCGCACGATCTATGACAGAAAGAAGGTCAACAATTCCTAGATGCCCCGTAGCCTCCTGTTTACAAATGTGGCGCGCTTCGCATCATAAACAGGACTCTACCGGACATGACTTTGCAGACAACCCCACGGACAGACCTCGCTCTGATACCACTTTGTCACACCCCGACCTTACTAGGGTGTGATGGGCACCCGACCCTTATTTAGGGCCGAGCAAACCCTCAGACTCTTCTTTGCACATAAAAGCCGGTTCTGTTGTCGTGCGCATTATGATACATTCCGGTGTTATGCTGTGATTATGGTTCACCGAGCTCCTCGCTCGAGGGCCGGGTTCCACTTATGTTTGGCGTTATGCTGTGATTGGCGTTATGCTGTGTTGTGATGTGTGACGGGGATTCGGAGATTTGAAACTTTCTGGTGTTATGGCGCCATCGACAGGCGGGCGACCATATTTTCCTGTGCCCTATGCATAATTTATACTTTGGAAATAAACATTTTGATATTTTTTGGATATGTATTATATTCCATACTTCGATTCGATTATTGTTACGATTTATTTCGTACTTTTACGCTTTGCATACTCGGTACATATTTCGTGCGACCCCCTTCTGGGGGCTGCGTTTCATGCCCCTGGTACGGACGCACGATTTGGTGATCCACCTGTTTAGGACACCCTCTTCTGCTACTTGGAGTGCTCCCCTCATTCCGGTGCTTATACTTTTGGTATATATATATATATTCGTCTGTTGCATTTGTATATATTTGTCTATGGGTACGGCGGGGCCCTGTCTCGTCATATGATTCTGCCTGTCTGTTTAGAGGTCTGTGGACATGTTTTGTGGGTTATGCCTACTTCCGTACGGTTGTGTTTGTCTATGTTGTGTTTGGGCGATCCCATTCGCCGCGGCGGCCGGTCCGCATATGTATATATGTTGTGTTGTTGGCCCTGTGTGGCCTCTGTTGGTATTTTCTGTGTGCAGGGTTATTTTGGATAGTCCGTAAAACAAAGGAAACTCTGCCGAAATTTTTCTGGAAATTATCTAAATTTGGAATACAGCCTTGTCGGCTTCTGTCATATACTTGGGTGTGTTTGATATAATTTGTGATAGCGTTTGAAAGGTGTGTTTGGGTGCCCAGATCGGGCACTAGTCACGGCCTACGGGGTTGGGTCGTGACAGAAGTGGTATCAGAGCGGTTTGTCCTCGGAGTGTCCACATATCGTGTCTAGTAGAGTCTTGTTTATCGATGTGTTGTGCACCACATCTATAAGTAGGAAGCTACAGGACATTTAGGATGTTGTCTTTTCTTCTGATCTTAGATCGTGCGTTAGAGCTGTGTTATCAGGATGACTCTTTCTGACGAAATGTTCGTTTTCGGCCGATGCCTCCGAGGAAGGCCACGGCCCGGAGAAGGGCAAGTCTACGGTGTCGGCGAGACCGGCCCGAGCTCGGATGACTACTAGGGCTCGTGCTCGGATTGAGCGGAGATTGTCCCTCCGACGGCTAGTTCGCTACGCCGCCGCATCGGAGGATTTGTAGCGGCTACGGGCAACGACCGGGGCGGCTCCACCGCCAGCTCCCGCGGTACCTGTACCTCCAGTTCCCTAGCCAGGGGCAGATGATGGGACCCTGCGTGAGGCAGTTCAGTTATTGACACGATTGGTAGCAGGGCAGGCCCACAGACATGATGATCATGCGGACAGGCGCGATAGTCACAGAGCTCGTGATTTTCTGACCTGTGGCCCACCAGAGTTCTTCGGGTCAAAGCCCGCAGAGGACCCTTATGAGTTTATCCGACAGATGCAGCGGACCCTGCGACTGATTAGTGCTTCTGATACAGAGTCGGTAGAGATGGCGTCATACCGGTTGCACGATGTAGCAGAACTAGCGGTATGAGTCGTGGATGCCGTCCGGAGGTGAGGGTGCCCCTCCGGCGGCGGGGCGAGTTTACCGATGCTTTTTTCGGCCCATTTTCCGCCTCCGGAGGTGAGGCGAGCCGGGGGGTAGACCGATTTACGCCGGCGAGCGGCGGGCGGTGCCGATTCGGGAGTACGGCTTAGAGTTTGATTCAACGGCCGGATATGCGCCCGCATATGTAGCTAGCATGACCGACCTGGGATGCACGGATATATAGTGGGGGGATCGATCGGTACTTCGTTGATAGCGCGGTGTTAGCGCTCGGTCCGTATGGATATCGCCCGTATTCAGGCTCACGCCCAGGGCATGGAGGACAGACGCAGAGGGCGCCAGCCTGATAGAGTTGATGATAGGGGCCAGCCCAAGAGGGCTAGATCATCCGGTATTCTGGGATTTCCGAGGCAGACAGCCTCGGACGGCGACGACGGAGCGAGATATCCTTCCCGGTCGGCCACGGGGTACACCCCCGCGATTTTCCAAGGGGAGATCGAAGGGTGTGCGGGGTATTCGGGGAGCCGCCGAGCTCCGGGTTTTTAGGCTCACGGTTGGACGGAGGCTCCGGCTAGTCGACGAGACCACCCGTACCTCCGTGTCCCCCGTGGGAAGCAAGACCCGGGAGAGTGTTTTCGTGCCCCGGCGCGTGCTTTACTTGCGGCCGTCGGGGCCATCGGATAAGAGAGCGTCCCGTTAGGGGTGGTACGGGCGGTTCGGCTCGTCTACCGGGTCGGTGGGGGGTTCATCTTCGTCCTCGGTAGCTATGCGCCTGGCGGGCGAGGTACACCGACATCGCCCGAGCCGAGCAGGGGTCGTGGTGGAGTTCCCGGTTCTAGCGGTCCTTCGAACCCCATTTGTGCATTAGTGGCCGACAGGACCAGGAGGAGTCGCCTAATGTCATCACAGGTATATTACTGGTTTTCTCTCGAGATGTGTATGCACTGATTGATCCTGGTTCTACTTTATCATATATTTCTCCCCTCGTTGCTAATAAAATTGGGATAGAGTCTGAACCGATAGAGCCTTTTGAGGTAGCTACACCAGTAGGGGATTCCCGTTATAGTGATCGATTTAAAGAGATTGTTCGGTGATTATCGTGGGCCGTACTAAGGCCGATTTGGTAGAGTTAGATATGACTGAGTTCGACGTGATTATGGGTATGGATTGGCTAGCTTCTTGTTATGCTAATGTTGATTGTGAAAAGAAGATAGTCCGTTTCCAGTTTCCAGGGGAGCCAGTCATAGAGTGGGCGAGTAATACAATCGACGGGGTAAGTTTATTTCATACCTCAAGGCCGAGAAAATGATCGAAAGGGTATATTTATCATACGGTCCGTGTTCATGATTTAGAGGCGAGGCACCGACTCTTCGGTCGGTCCTGGTTAATGAATTTGTAGATGTATTCCCAGATGAGCTTCCAGGTCTTCCCCCCGAGCGGGAGATAGAGTTTGCTATTGATTTGTTGCCAGACACTCAGCCTATCTCTATTCCTCCGTACAGAATGGCGCCTGCAGAATTGAAAGAATTGAAGGAGCAGCTGAGAGATCTATTGGAGAAGGGTTTCATTCGGCCTAGTACGTCACCCTGGGGAGCCCCGGTATTATTTGTGAGGAAGAAAGACGGCTCGCTGCGGATGTGTATTGATTATCGGCAGTTGAATAAGGTAACGATAAAGAATAAATATCCCCTCCCTAGGATTGATGATTTGTTTGATCGGCAGGGTGCCATGTGTTTCTCGAAGATAGACACGCGGTCGAGCTATCATCGAGGTACGGGTACGAGAGGCCGATATTCCCCGAACGGCATTCGGGACCCGATATGGGCACTATGAATTCGAGTTATGTCTTTTAGGTCGACAAATGCCCCGGCGGTATTCATGGACCCGATGAATCGGTATTCGACCGTTCTTGGATATGTTTGTGATCGTGTTTATCGATGATATTCTGGTTTATTCTCGGTCAGAAGCAGAGCATGAAGACCATTTGAGGACGGTACTTGGCACACTTCGGCACCAGAGATTATATGCTAAATTTTCCAAATGTGAATTTTGGCTATCTTCAGTGGCATTTCTGGGACATATTATTGGGGCTGATGGCGTCCGGGTGGATACCCAGAAGATTGAGGCCATCAAGAATTGGCCTAGACCTACGACGCCGACTGAGGTGCGTAGCTTTCTGGGATTGGCTAGTTATTAACGAAGATTTGTGGAGAAATTTGCTTCCATTTCAGCGCCTTTGACAAAGCTGACTCAGAAGGGAGCTAAGTTTCAGTGGTCCGATGCTTGCGAGCATAGCTTCCAGTTGCTGAAAGAGAAGTTGACTACAGCTCCAGTTCTGACACTTCCCGAGGGTCTAGGTGGGTGTTACACCTTGCATTTTGAGCCTTTGGATATTCCGAGTCAATGGCGGAAAGTTTAGGGCAAGGTCATTTTTTTTTCGGTTTCGTTGTAATGCGTAAGTCGTTGAAAAATATTATTAGAGTGGAAATATTGATAGAGACTAAGGACGCCCCAATTTCGATGGGACGTGATGGGCACCCGACCCCATATCCGGAGCCGAGCGAACCCACAGACTTCTATTGCACACATAAAAAAAATTTCAACCCTCGAAACTGAATAATCATCAAATACATAATGAAGCTTTCAAATTGACAAAATCTGTAATTATACAAACTTTATTACATAACCCAAACGACATGTCGGCTGATGGAGCCGCTGACCGACTGACATACCATACCCACAACGCTGTCTGCAAAGTCTCTACCATGAATCAGACACCACCATACACATACTCTGACTCGGCAGTACTCCAGGAACAAGTGGGGCCTGCCAACTCCGCTGGAACATCTCCTGTAAATACTTCAGCTCATATGGGAGTACCTGCGTGGCATGAAACGCAGCCCCCGAAAACAGGGGGTCAGTACGGAAAATGTACTGAGTACGTAAGACATGCAGAACAGAGAAACAGACCTATAACTGAAACAGACAAAACTATCAAGTACATACATACTCAGAATAGCAGATGCATACCTTTCAGACACAATCCACACATACCTGTTTCTTATGTCAAAAGTATACAGAAAATAAATGGGTCAATCAGAGTACCAAAATGCTTATTTTGTAATCACAGGCCGCATGTCCGAAGAGGTGCAGAAATTACAGAGCACACGGGTGATGTCACACGTCAGACGGAGCACAGGACGTACAGAATGTTCAGATGAGGTTATATATCGGACGGAATGCCGAACGTACAGAATATTCAGATGTCGTCATATCCCAGACAGAATACAGATCGTACAGAATGGTCAGATGATGTCATATAACAGACGAACTACAGAACATACGGAATGTTCAGTTACTGACATATGTCGGACAGAATACTGAATGCATATCAAAATCATAAATCTCATATGTGTATGACGTGTCCCGGCCCTCCGATGAGGGACTCGGTGAATAGGATCATGTATAGCAAATCAGATGTCATATATGCAAATAACGTGTACCGGCCCTTTATTAAGGGACTCGGTAGATAAAATCATGCATATCAGAATCATATGTACATAACGTGTCCCGGCCCTCTACCGCGGGTCTCGGTGAATAATAATCATGTGCCATCACGGCCACCGTCCCCATAACATCACATCATAATCACATACAGACAACGTGTCCCGGCCCGCAAGTACGAGGGACTCGGTGAATAATGCAGAGGAGTGCGCACGAGAACATGTCCTGGCCCGGGTCTCAGTGAATCAGAATCGTATCGTGACGTACACACGAGATCATAACGTGCCCGGCCGGGACTCGGTGAAAGATACATTGAGTCGCGCACGAACGGAGTAGTGCGAAACATATGCATATAAGACCGGACTCGGTAGACAAATCACTTTCTGTCATTCGAAGATTCAGAAACAAGTCTCGGATTCTTCCGAAGTAATATCAGAAAGTTATGAGCACTTGGTATACAAAAACCTCTTCGGACTTGTCAAGCGATCCGGAGTCGTGTGCGACGAACATTAAGACTTACAAAGAATGTTCATATCTAAATACTTATGTCAAATACTCATGCTAACGCACTTATATCCGAATACGTTTATCGGAATTTCTATTTCGGAGCATTTACAACGGACTGCTTGTACCAGAATATTCATGTCAAACCTACTCGTATCGGAACGTCTATATCAGAATAGTCTATTCAGAATACCCATATTGGGGTTACCGGATACTTATAGCAAACTCGAATCATTAGTCCACAATTTCCATTGTTTAACGAACAGAATTAAGGCAAATAGTACTATACACTTAAGTCTTGAGGGGTGTGGTCCCACCTCGAGTCAAGTCGGATAACGGACCTAAAAACGTAGTCATTATGTCCTTTTAGGTCATCCTTGAAGATTTCAAAACATTCCACTTTCGTTTTCAAAGGTTACGGACGCTTAACCATTTCTTGCACTAAAGTGTAAACTAATTAGTTCAATTCTATTGAATGAATAGTAACTAAATTCAATCTCGGATTTCTAGATTTAGAGTGGCCCCCGAGGCTCGTAATCAAGCCTAGAACATCTAAGACATGCCAAAGAAGAAAAAGGAAGCCTTACGTACCTTTTCTGCCGCTTGTGCTACTCCAAATCCCAGTCCCAAGCTTGCCAAAATCCGCAATTTGGTCATGTTTGCCAGTTACTATTCATGAGGCTTTAAAATTCCAATCTTGGATTCGTTCTTGTCTGCCGAAATTTCGGCAGCACCTCCCCTGTAAATGCACCATCCCGAGAATATGGCTCGGCCCAAATCAACATCAACAGCAATCCGGGAATTCAACCCGGCCAAACTATCAATCATAATATCACAACTACACTAACAACTTCAACAACCAACTCAAGGTACATTCTAACAATTCTACCAACATAGTGCTTCCTTTAAGGGCTTCCAACTTTAATGAAACTATAACAACTCCGTAATTCATACGCCACAATATCATACCAAAGCCTCATTATCTTCCATGCATGCAAGAATCATTATATTCAATTCACATGATTTCTACAATAAACCTTCAACTACACAATCATTAAGCTTTTATTCTACAACATAGAATCTATAACACAACATCCCAAACATACCAAATGACATTAGTTCTTCACCCCATTCAACACAACACATGCACGGCCAAACTCAACTTTCACGGCTCAACATCAACTCCAATCATTTAATGAGTTTCATTCATTTCTACATATTACAACAACGCCCAAATATGCTAAATACAATTTGTTCACCATTCCTACACACATTATATATGCACACGGCCAAACACACACATATACGGCCAACAACACAACATGCATAGCTTCATGTATTCCATTCATTCCATCACTCTACAACACATACAAATCATTCATAACATTAACAACAATCAAAATACTAAATAAAACGATTGAACCATTGCCTTTGCAAGCCATCCATGCATTCGGCCACACCCCTATATCCATGCTCTCATGAATTTTATCCATTTCTACATACCACAACATAAACAAAACCTTCACAACTCATAAAAAGGAATGAAATCATACCTTTCTTCACAACTTCTTCACTTGGCTAAAGTGATGATTTTGCAACAAAGAGTGATTCTCTTCTTCTAAAAATCATACCATGTTGAAGAGCACCCTTGAATTAGTAGGAATACAACAAGAAATAAATTTTTGGAACAAAACTTCCCATGGCCCAAATTTTTATAGGGTGGCCGAACCCCTCTTTTCCATTGCTCTTCATCTTTCTTGCCCTCTTTCTTTCTTAAGGAGTATGAACTCTCTCTATATATATAAATCATCTTTGCATGCATGTGAGGGGCACATGCCCCTCTCTAGATTTTTCTTTCCTTTTTCTTTTATTTTCTAGAAAGATGACTAACTTATGTCATCTTTTTTCTTTTCTTTTTTTCTTTTTTTTTTTTTTTGTCACATGGCCATTAGGGCCCTTTTGGAATATTCTTGAACCCTTTGTGAAATTCCCGTTTTGCCCCTCGACTTTTCTCAATTTTACGATTTTGCCCCTAGCCTGCCGCATTATTTTCATAACTTTGTTTTGCAAATTTCTCCTTTTTACCCTTAACCTTTCTCAATATTTCCCATGCAATAATAGTCATAAATGATTTTATAACGACTTGCACATCAAAATGATTTTTGAAAATCGTCTCGCCCTACTTTCCACGACGACTTCGAAATATCCAAACGTACAAGGTACGGGTTATAACATCCTCCCCCCCTTTAGAACATTCGTCCTCGAATGTTCAACTGACCTTATGGGGCCTTGTAGCACTTGGGAGGGGTTCCTTTTATGTCCATTCCTTATCATAAGTTTTCCTTTCGCTCTCCATCGATACCCTCACATATGAAATACCATACATGTTGATATGCACATCCACATATAATTAGTATCAACTAACCCGCAAAACACTTCCAGACACTATTCAAGCCTATCCGAATTCCCACGCCGTAGCGTACTCTCTGTCTCTTCTCTAATCTAACCTGTCGTGTGCTACGCGACCTTCATATGGTCCCCAACCATCTTGTACATTTTGATTTCTCATTTGCCTCTTGGATCTGCATTTGTGAAAATTTTCAGTAAACTTCCCAGGGGGTCACCCATTCAAGATTGCTCCCACCTGAGCACGCTTAACTCCGAAACTTTGGTGGATTTCGGCGCCTTGATGCTGATATATTCACGTCCACTTCCTCGTATGACCTTTATTACATGTCCCGGGCTAGTCAAGGCCTTATGATTCCGGATACCCCCGTAACACATCTTTTCTTGTACAATTACTATTTTACCCTTTTCGGCCTCCCATATCACCTTTACAAACTCTTATTGTTCGAAATCTGTACGTTGCAAATGCCAACAATACCTTTACAATACATACGGCCATATATCACATCCGGACCACCCAGAACTTTCTGTTTCCAACACCAAAACAAATATTTCCAAACTTACCCTTGTAACCTTCCCATATCGTTACTTACCTCCTTCCGTCGTACGTAAGGCTTACATGTGGAATTTCATTTTCCTATGACTTGGCTCTATCGCACGATCTGTGACAGAAAGAAGGTCGACAATTCCTAGATGCCCCGTAGCCTCTTGTTTATAGATGTGGCGCGCTACACACCATAAACAAGACTCTACTGGACACGACTTTGCAGACAACCCCACGGACAGACCTTGCTCTGATACCACTCTGTCACGCCCCAATTTCGATGGGACGTGATGGGCACCCGACCCCATATCCGGAGCCGAGCGAACCCACAGACTCCTATTGCACACATAAAAAAATTTTCAACCCTCTAAACTGAATAATCATCAAATACATAATGAAGCTTTCAAATTGACAAAATCTGTAATTATACAAACTTTATTACATAACCCAAAACGACATGTCGGCTGATGGAGCCGCTGACCGACTGACATACCATACCCACAACGCTGTCTGCAAAGTCTCTACCATGAATCAGACACCACCATACACATACTCTGACTCGGCAGTACTCCAGGAACAAGTGGGGCTCGCCAACTCCGCCGGAACATCTCCGTAAATACTTGACTCATATGGGAGTACTGCGTGGCATGAAACGCGCCCCCCGAAAAAAGGGGGTCGATACGGAAAATGTGCGAGTACGTAAGACATGCAGAACAGAGAAACAGACCTATAACTGAAACAGACAAAACTATCAAGTACATACATACTCAGAATAGCATATGCATACCTTTCAGACACAATCCACACATACCTGTTTCTTATGTCAAAAGTATACAGAAAATAAATGGGTCAAACAGAGTACCAAAATGCTTATTTTGTAATCACAGACCGCATGTCCGAAGAGGTGCAGAAATTACAGAGCACACGGGTGATGTCACACGTCAGACGGAGCACAGGACGTACAGAATGTTCAGATGAGGTTATATATCGGACGGAATGCCGAACGTACAGAATATTCAGATGTCGTCATATCCCAGACAGAATACAGATCGTACAGAATGGTCAGATGATGTCATATAACAGACGAACTACAGAACATACGGAATGTTCAGTTACTGACATATGTCGGACAGAATACTGAATGCATATCAAAATCATAAATCTCATATGTGTATGACGTGTCCCGGCCCTCCGATGAGGGACTCGGTGAATAGGATCATGTATAGCAAATCAGATGTCATATATGCAAATAACGTGTCCCGGCCCTTTATTAAGGGACTCGGTAGATAAAATCATGCATATCAGAATCATATGTACATAACGTGTCCCGGCCCTCTACTGCGGGTCTCGGTGAATAATAATCATGTGCCATCCTGGCCACCGTCCCCATAACATCACATCATAATCACATACAGACAACGTGTCCCGGCCCGCAAGTACGAGGGACTCGGTGAATAATGCAGAGGAGTGCGCACGAGAACATGTCCGGCCGGGTCTCAGTGAATCAGAATCGTATCGTGACGTACGCATGAAGTCATAACGTGCCCTGGCCCGGGACTCAGTGAAAGATACATTGAGTCGCGCACGAACAGAGTAGTGCAGAAACATATGCATATAAGACCAGACTCAGTAGACAAATCACTTTCTGTCATTCGAAGATTCAGAAACAAGTCTCGGATTCTTCCGAAGTAATATCAGAAAGTTATGAGCACTTGGTATACAAAAACCTCTTCGGACTTGTCAAGCGATCCGGAGTCGTGTGCGACGAACATTAAGACTTACAAAGAATGTTCATATCTAAATACTTATGTCAAATACTCATGCTAACGCACTTATATCCGAATACGTTTATCGGAATTTCTATTTCGGAGCATTTACAACGGACTGCTTGTACCAAAATATTCATGTCAAACCTACTCGTATCGGAACGTCTATATCGAGAATAGTCTATTCGAATACCCATATTGGGGTTACCGGATACTTATAGCAAACTCGAATCATTAGTCCACAATTTCCATTGTTTAACGAACAGAATTAAGGCAAATAGTACTATACACTTAAGTCTTGAGGGGTGTGGTCCCACCTCGAGTCAAGTCGGATAACGGACCTAAAAACGTAGTCATTATGTCCTTTTAGGTCATCCTTGAAGATTTCAAAACATTCCACTTTCGTTTTCAAAGGTTACGGACGCTTAACCATTTCTTGCACTAAAGTGTAAACTAATTAGTTCAATTCTATTGAATGAATAGTAACTAAATTCAATCTCGGATTTCTAGATTTAGAGTGGTCCCCGAGGCTCGTAATCAAGCCTAGAACATCTAAGACATGCCAAAGAAGAAAAAGGGAAGCCTTACGTACCTTTTCGCCGCTTGTGCTACTCCAAATCCCGGCCCCAAGCTTGCCAAAATCCGCAATTTGGTCATGTTTGCCAGTTACTATTCATGAGGCTTTAAAATTCCAATCTTGGATTCGTTCTTGTCTGCTGAAATTTCGGCAGCACCTCCCCTGTAAATGCACCATCCCGAGAATATGGCTCGGCCCAAATCAACATCAACAGCAATCCGGGAATTCAACCCGGCCAAACTATCAATCATAATATCACAACTACACTAACAACTTCAACAACCAACTCAAGGTACATTCTAACAATTCTACCAACATAGTGCTTCCTTTAAGGGCTTCCAACTTTAATGAAACTATAACAACTCCGTAATTCATACGCCACAATATCATACCGTCTCATTATCTTCCATGCATGCAAGAATCATTATATTCAATTCACATGATTTCTACAATAAACCTTCAACTACACAATCATTAAGCTTTTATTCTACAACATAGAATCTATAACACAACATCCCAAACATACCAAATGACATTAGTTCTTCACCCCATTCAACACAACACATGCACGGCCAAACTCAACTTTCACGGCTCAACATCAACTCCAATCATTTAATGAGTTTCATTCATTTCTACATATTACAACAACGCCCAAATATGCTAAATACAATTTGTTCACCATTCCTACACACATTATATATGCACACGGCCAAACACACACATATACGGCCAACAACACAACATGCATAGCTTCATGTATTCCATTCATTCCATCACTCTACAACACATACAAATCATTCATAACATTAACAACAATCAAAATACTAAATAAAACGATTGAACCATTGCCTTTGCAAGCCATCCATGCATTCGGCCACACCCCTATATCCATGCTCTCATGAATTTTATCCATTTCTACATACCACAACATAAACAAAACCTTCACAACTCATAAAAAGGAATGAAATCATACCTTTCTTCACAACTTCTTCACTTGGCTAAAGTGATGATTTTGCAACAAAGAGTGATTCTCTTCTTCTAAAAATCATACCATGTTGAAGAGCACCCTTGAATTAGTAGGAATACAACAAGAAATAAATTTTTGGAACAAAACTTCCCATGGCCCAAATTTTTATAGGGTGGCCGAACCCCTCTTTTCCATTGCTCTTCATCTTTCTTGCCCTCTTTCTTTCTTAAGGAGTATGAACTCTCTCTATATATATAAATCATCTTTGCATGCATGTGAGGGGCACATGCCCCTCTCTAGATTTTTCTTTCCTTTTTCTTTTATTTTCTAGAAAGATGACTAACTTATGTCATCTTTTCTTCTTTTTTTTTTTTTTTTTTTTTTTTTTGTCACATGGCCATTAGGGCCCTTTTGGAATATTCTTGAACCCTTTGTGAAATTCCCGTTTTGCCCCTCGACTTTTCTCAATTTTACGATTTTGCCCCTAGCCTTCCGCATTATTTTCATAACTTTGTTTTGCAAATTTCTCCTTTTTACCCTTAACCTTTCTCAATATTTCCCATGCAATAATAGTCATAAATGATTTTATAACGACTTGCACATCAAAATGATTTTTGAAAATCGTCTCGCCCTACTTTCCACGACGACTTCGAAATATCCAAACGTACAAGGTA
>NW_026727569.1:0-46144 GCF_029784015.1 Lycium ferocissimum
TATAAATTGAATTTGGGAAAACAAATCGAGTTACATATCAACCTAGCATACTAAGACATGCCAAAGAAAGGGATGGGGGAGCTTTACATACCTTAGATACGTCGTATACTCTAACCCAAAAAAAAAAAAAAAAAAAAAAAACTCAGATCCCGTTTCGTCCGAGAATGCAGACCCGCAAATGGTCAAAGTTACCTATTAGGAATCTTAAGGCTTAAGAGTTCATTAAACCTTGTTTTTTGTCATTGAATTTCTACGAAGACTTCCATATATATATATATACACCCCCGAGACTTAGCTCGCTTACTAAACATCAACAACAACAACCCAAACGTACAAACAACATAAACCACAACCAAATCGTTCTAGCTTCAATATTCTATCTTACTAGCCGAATTGACAACTTTCATTCGAACTTCACAATATCAGACTAATATCCACGTTACCATACTCATTTACTTATTCAAAGTGACCAAACAATACACATTCCAATCATATTCCAAACATTATACACAAATTTAAGATGTTCGTACTTTCATATTCCTTTCAAAATGTCAACAATTCCGACGAACATACTAACTTGCACTATTTCATTCCGAATTCATTAATAACAACCATAAATCACATTTAAAGTCTTCATATCATAATTATACAAGGATATACACAATATGCCAAAATCATGCATTTTCCCATAATAATCCATAACCATTTCCAACGCTAATTCGATTCGTTAAACATTCATTTACGTCATAAATACCACAACAACGCAATTAGCAAACCAAACAAACTTGAATTCATCCCACTTCTTCTTCTATATAGCCCACGGCCAACCATGGCCTTCACACACACACACACGGTTTACACACACACATCACAACACGGAATTCTCGTCTACTTATTTTCAATCCTTATCATATTCATACAACTTCCATAACACAAGAATGAAAGATGCTTACCTTTTCTTGAATTCCAACTTCGCCGCAAACGTCGCTCCTCCGCTAAGCCAATTATATCAAGTTGGAGAGCGTCTTGAACTCACTACGAATATGAGAAGAGCAAGATTTTTTTGGATTAGAAACCAAGCTAGAAAATTTTTTCTAAGGGCCGTCATTAGTAGAATTTGGCTAAGCTTTGTTCTTTTTTTTTTTTTTCTTTCTTGAACATTCCATACACACACACATATATATATAGCATGATTAGTGATCACATGGAGATCACATGATCACTTAAAGGGGCTTGGGCCTTGGCCTTTGGCCGGCCACCCCATAGACTTGGGCCCAAAAATTTTTTTCAAATTTTTCTTGGCCCAATTCGTTGAACGCTCGTTTTGTAATTTCCGAAACAAATTTCCAAAATTCTAAATTTGCCCTCGGCCTTCCCGACGCCTTTACACTAATAATTCCACAAACGACATAAGCATATTAACTAAAATCAATTTATTGCCTTGTAACACACAAGTCTTAATTATTCTCATAATTTCCAATTATGCAAAAACACGGGACATAACAATTGATACTTGATTACTTGATATATATTGATGAGACTGTATTATACTTGTGCTTGATTGTGAGCATCCCTATCTTTCATTTACTTTCTGTGTATATGTTAGCTAACTGAGGACGACCTATGATACCTACCAGTACTTGTTGTTCGTACTGACCTGCACTTGCTGCACTCTTTAATGAATGCAGATTGCCAGGAGAGATCAACCTCTACTCCTCGTGGCTGGTATACGAGGATTGCTGATTCGAGTCTTTTAGGGTGAGCATGAGGACGTTCGCTGCCCGAAGACTCTTCCTTCTATTATGTCTTTATTTCCATCCTAAGACATGATTTTGAGACTATTTATGTATTACTATTATTTAGACTTGTAGTATTTAGTTAGATGCTCTTGTATGACCAGACCAGATACTGGGATGTATTTCATTTACTTCCGCATTTTCTTATATTATTATCGCAAGACTTACGTTATTCTATCTTCTTCTGCTTTATTTATGTTTTATAATTGTTGGGATAAGGGTTCGTTTACCGAGGTGGGAAAGGTAGGTGCCGCACGACTTAGTTAAAATGGGTCGACAGTATATCATGTATATAATAGAATGTATGAATGTGTGTACGTAACTCTCTACCTCTATTCAACATCATGGAATGACATAAAGCGGATGACAAACCTCTCAATAAGATACGATAGAAGTAAATGGAACATGTAACACCTATTGAGATACGAACCCTACAATATGTGTTTCTTGTATAAGATTCACCGAACTCTTACTTACTATGGATTCATGCCTACGAAAGAAAAAGGATAGCCATTACATGCCTTGTGAAATAATCTGTCCAACAACCACGATAAGCTTAACTCATCGCAGCTTAATCTGTAACAATGAAAATGATGCTATCGTCACACTACAAGTAGTAATACTACTGTGTTTCAAATGATAAACTTATTTTATAACAAAATGGCAGCATCTCCCCTATTTCTTCCACATTCGTCAAGTTCATAATAGCCACAACAACAACCCAAACAACTAGAAACCCTACAATAAGCTTGCAACCCCAAACAATGATACAAAGAGTGGCAAACTCAGTTTACAATTAATAAACCTATACCTTCAAACCCTTTCTTCTTTCAAATACATGTCAAAAACAGTATGAAAAACATACTTAGGTTATACCATCAGTTTCCAGCCACAAAACACCACAAGAACAGCCTTAAAATAGTACAACAAGCAACAGCCATACAACTACAATCTCGGACTTTTATTTCACGAGTTTTCCACCGTACAAGCTAGCTATGACTTCTACAAGCTCAAATACATGTAGAAGGAACATATTCTTACCTTAAACCACAAGAAAAACTCCAAATCTGAGATTACTTCAAATTGAAGATTTCTCCAAATTAACCACAAGAAGAAGAACAACAATCTCACAAGCACCACTAGATCCCCAACGTTAGATTCATGTTAATTCTCCTTAATTTTACTTTGGGGTGATATAGAAACCTTGAGAGAGTATTTTCAGGTGTATGAGATGAGGGAAAGATGAAAAATGACGTTCAAGTGAAGCAAGACCGATTTTATACAAAATAAAACTTTCCATCACCTCAAGTGACTCCCAAAGGGGCTTCATACGCCGTCTCGCAAAAACACGAATATCTCTCTACTCTGATGTCCTATCGACAAACGGTTTAATACGTTGGAAACTAAACTTGTAGAACTTCCTTTTTGGGGTGGATCACCTTGTAAATCCAAGTATATTAGGATAAAAGCTCAGGGACATTAGACCCACATTGAAGTTGAATTATGAACGTAACTTGTGATAACTTTTGCTGACTTTTGTTTTACAACTTGCTTGACTTGTAACTTTACATACGAATATTATATGATTCAAATACCTTAAAACATGACCCCCATAGCATATTAAACACTCCTAGTTTTACCTCCAAAGAGTAAGTTATAACATCCTTGATTCGTTTCACCTCCAACCTTCACAATACTTCCTTCACACTTGTTTTAACCCATCATTATCTTTGTAAAAGGTCCTCAACCTATCTGAACGTATTGATTCACTTATGACGCAGAATGTATGGGGTGTAACATCCTTCCCCCTATAAGAATATTAGTCCTCGAATGTAAAGGTGTCTTAGAGGAGAAACTAGCTCTTACGAATTTTACGAAAATTTTGACAGAGTCTCCTCTATAAACAGGACTATCCAATACCTGTCAAACATCCAGAAACATACTATATGCATGCCACATAGGTCTATAAACTATCAACAATATCTGATTGGCCTAACATGGCAGTCAGTGTTAATAAAAACACCATAAATTGTAACTTACCTTGTATCTAAGTAATCTGCTCCTGAGAATGATGTAGCACTTAAATTCTAGATTCCATTTCCTCCCCTAGTTCTCACATTTTCTCTTCGACATTCTTTTATCCACAATAGTTTTATGAAAATCACTTCTTGGTCCTCAACTCGCAGACCTGCCGATCTAAAATAGCAACTGAGACTTTCTCATAAGAGAAGTCCTCCGTAATCCGAGCATTATGTGCTTCTGCAATATAGATACTTAAAATACTGGAGGGACGGACTCTAACTCTGATGGCAACTTTAACATATAGGCTACTTAGTCTATCCTCCGAATGACTTTGTATGTGTTACACCTCGAAAAAATTTTCGTTGTTGCACAGTGAATAGACTAACTAAGGGCATGAAGTATACGATGTTTCAATAAGTAAGAAATAGCATTCGATGATCTTAATTGAGATTTCAAAGACATTCGAGTTAAGAGAAGAAAGTTTTCCAAGAAAGGCAAGGTATATGATATGTATCGGATAAGATTTACGAGTAACAAGTTAATGATGTCTTGGAGAAGAGTTATAACGCCCTTAGATTGTTAATGAGGTGTTAAAAAAGTGTTAAGAAGGTTCCATAAGGATTGGAGATCGAACGAGTCGACGAGAACGAGTTTCGGAATAGCTGGGCATCATGCGGTCTAACATACTGGCCGTATAAAACATACTGACCATATGTTAGTGTTATATCCCGAGTCCTTGCCTATTCGAAAAAATTTGAAATAAATTGGGCTTGAAAGAAATAAGGTTATGTTTGATTTTATTTCATAGGTGTGTTGTTCATGACCCTTTAATGTGGAAATAGTGAGAAAGGCGAGGGGCGAAAATCGAAAATTTTGGAAATTACAAAATGAGATCCACAATCAATTGGGCCAAAAGAACAAAAGAAGGAAAAATTGGCCCAAAAGAGAGGGTGGCCGGCCAAAGCCTTGGCGCAAGCCCTTATTTTCATTAATTTTCCATGTGATTAATATGTTGTATTAATAGAAGTTTCAAGAGAAATAAAGAAAGAGAAGAGCCAAAAAAAAAAAGGAGAAGAAGAGGAACAAGCTTAACCATTCGACCAAGAGGGAGAAAAAGAGAGACCAAGAATTGATCAAGAAAAAAATTATTTCCGTAAGCAAACCTACTAATTCAAGGGTGCTTATTAACGTGGAAGTGTTGTTGGAAGCGTTGGATTGCTCGTTTTCATCTTTGACCAACTTTAGGCAAATTGGGAAGTTGAAGAAGAAAGGTGAGTTTCAATCTTGTTTTATGTGTTATAAGTGGTTTATATGTGTTGTAGTATGTTAAAAAGGAAGAAATTCATGATAGAAGTGGAGTTGAAGTTGGGCCGTGTATGTGTTGATTGGCCGTGTGTGTGTATGTGGTGTTATAAGTGATGAATTAACATTAGATAGCATGTTTTGATTGTTGTGGTGTGAAGAAAAGAATGGAAATCATTTATGAATGCTTTTATGGTGTTGGCCGAAAATGTCCGCTTTGTGTAGTTGTGAATGAACAATCGTTGTTAGTATTCTCGTTATCGTCGTTATGGATTTTATGAGAAAAAAATGTAAGTTTAACGACTCAAAGTAATGTTATGTTGGTTATGGGATGATTTGGAAGTTTATGTGAATTTTATGTAATTTTTGTATCTATGAGGTTTGCATTATTAAAGTGCGGATTAATGGTGTAAATCATGAATTTGGAAGATAAGAATGTGTTTGGTGTTGTTTTCGGGTTGGAGACAAATTCGGGTGAGTTGGAGTATGGTTTGAGTTGTTTGGAGAATTGTGTGAATTGTTTAAAATGTTCTTGAATATTGTTTGGATGGTTTTGGATTAGTAATCAAGTGTGTAAACATTGATATTAGTTTGATCGTAAGTAGTTGAAGAAAGTATATTATGAATGTTGTTGAATGTCGTTGGAATATTATGAATGTTGTTGAAGTTATGTAAAAAGAGCTATTAATGTTAGAATGTATTTTGAATTGATTATTGAGGTTGTAGCTTGGTTGTTGGTTTGGTTGTTGTTGAATTTGGCCGAGTTGAATTCTCGGGGTGTTGTATTTATAGGGAAATCTTGCCGAAATTTCGTAGAATTTAATGTTCGTTTGGAATTGAATGCTTAAATGCTTATGGCTAATGTTTGGTATATTGGCGTTACGTAGATCTTGGAGCATCCGAGAGTTGAGACTTGATTTGGCTTGCGAGCGGACGAGGTATGTAAGGCGTTACTTTCTCTTCTTTGGCATGTCGTAGTACTACTAGGCTATGGCCTGAACCTCGGGGTAATTCCACTCTTAGAATCCGAGCCTAGGTGCGTATTTTATTCGTGTCTAAAGACTTATTCTTTGATGTAACCAACTAAGGTCCTCATATTTCCAAAAGATGGAATTCCAAAAGTCTTATAAGGAATTTTGCCATTAAAAGGTTCCGAACTTTAAACGCCCGTAACTTTTGCATATGAGCTCGGATCGCCCCGAAACATAATAGGTAACCTCATAAGACATAACATTCCCCTAACTCCCGTAGTCGGGCTCGGATGGGGTCGGCACCGGTCCGTGGGGCCCGCGGCTTTTCTATGATTCTCCTTAATGACCCTTAAGAAAGATTTAGTATTATTTTCGCCTTGATCTCCGAGCATGGATGCCCTACTTATTTGGTAAGTTTAGAATTTTGAATTAGATGCCTGTTAAATAAGGATTGTTACGCATATGACTTTGATATGTAATTATGATTTCCAAAGTTTGTTTGATATGTCCCCGAATGGCATTCAAAAGGAAATTTGATTGGACTATGACCCTAATCTGTAAATAATGGTTTGTTTTGATTGATTTACTAAATTTTGGTGAATGTTTATGTTGCATATGATTTATGAAATTTGTACATTGTATATGATTCCTACGATTCTGCTCGTACATATTATTGTTAATTCCTTCGCCGAGTCCCGGGCCGGTTATGTTCGTGCGCACAATTCGAAGTATGATGAGATTCCGAAGTATGATGAGTTTCTGATACATGATATGATTCTGATATATGACACGATATGAATTATGATTCTTAAACATGATATGATTCTGAATTATGATGTGGTTCGGAGGAGATATACAAACTTCCGAAGTATGATGAGTTGTGGCGCCTAAGGTAGGAGGGGCGACCACGTTCCGTCCGCCGGGTCCCATCATGGACCACATATGATATATGTTTTTGATACATACGATTTATGTTTAGAAAGTAAGTATTCTGATATTCTGATTATTATACTTGTCCTCTGTGCTTCGTATATGTTTTCCGGTAAGTAACTTGTGTGTATGATGTATATGATATCTCACCGAGTCCCTCACTGTAGGGCGGTATGGTATGTACGTACGATAATACGATGATCTGATTATGATATGATTTGGCTTACAGATATATGTATATGCATGACAAGCGTTTTAAAAAGCAAATTATGTTTTCCGGTTTCTATACTTACTTCCGTAATCCTCATTCCGGTTTGATTCTGTTTAATGTATTTCCTGCTTTACATACTCAGTACATATTTCGTACTGACCCCCTTTTCTTCGGGGGCTGCGTTTCATGCCGCGCAGGTACAGGTACTCGTTTGGGTGAGCCGTCAGCTTAGGACTCCTGCTCGCCTATTTTGGAGTGCTCCTTTTGTAGGAGCCTATATTTGGTACGTACTCTCTCTCGTTATGTACATATTGCGTATGCTTATCTCGGGCACGGGGGCCCCGTCCCGTCATATGATTTCGCTATGACTCTGTAGAGGTCACGTAGACATGTACGTGGGTTGTGGGTAGCAACTTGTTCGGTTATGTTTGCGTTCTGTACATTCCCAGATTGTATGTATGGTCTGTATATATATATAGTTATGTATATGTATTACCGTGGTTGTTTTATATAAATATAAGTTCCTAAAAAGTTACTAGGAACGAGTTATGATTTGTAAAGGGTACGAGTGCCCAGCTCGGGCACTAGTCACAACCTACGGGGTTGGGTCGTGACAGAAGTGGTATCAGAGCGGTTAGTCCTCGGAATGTCTACAGGCCTTGTCTAGTAGAGTCCTGTTTATCGGTGTGTTGTGCACCACATCTATAAACAAGAGGCTACAGGACATATAGGATATTATCCTTTCCTTCTGATCCTTGATCGTGCGATGTAGCCTATATTAGGATGACTCCTCCCAACGAATCGCTATGTTTTCAGCGATGCCTCCGAGAAAGGTGACGCTTGCTCGGAAGGGCAAGTTTCTTGCACTGGGAGAGACCCGCCGGACTGTAGAGTTACTGTGGCCCGTGCTCGGCTCGGCCGGAGATTGTGCCCCCGGGGCCGGCTCCTCGCCACCCCATCACCACCCGAGGGCATAGAGCACAGCGAACCTGCAGACAGAGGCGGCTCCACCGCCCGCCCCCGAGGTTCGAGTGCCCGAGCCTCCCGGCTCTCGGCCTGGGGGCGGAGGACAGGGCTAGCGAGGGACGCCGTTCGGGCCATTTACCGGGGATCGGGCGCGAGTGGAAGGTCCGCAGGCAGCCGAGCGGGGACGACCGTGCGGACAGTACGTGACAGCCGAGAGAGCTCGCTATTTCGACTGAATCCGCCGCAGTTCTTCGGGTCAAAGCCCGAGGAGGACCCTCGGAGTTCATCGTGAGATGCGGCATACGCCGCGGCTTGTCGAGCCTCCGAGACTCGAGCCGGTGGAGTTGGCGTCGTATCGGCTGCACGACATAGCAGCCAACTGGTATGAGTCATGGAGGACAGCAATAGCTATAAAAAGGGAGCTCCCCCGAGGTGCTTATGAGACCCCGTAAGACTAGTTGAACATTCGAGGACGAATGTTCTAAAGGGGGGAAAGATGTTATACCTCGCATTTTGTACGTTGAGATATTCCGAGTGAGTGGCAGAAAGTTAACGACGGGGCTATTTTAGAACTTTGTTTTAAGGTACAAGTCGTTTTTGATTTTATTGAATGGAAATGTTAAAGAAAATTTGGGGTTAAAAATGAATTTTGGAAAGTTAAAAGTTCATGAAATTAAAGGCCAAGGTGAAGTGGGCCATAGGGCCACATGTGGTTATTATTTATGGGGGCAAAAGATGATAATTAAATCGTCTTTGTCATTTTCACTTAAGGGAATTTCTAGAAAATTAGAGAAAAAAAGAGAAAGAAAAAGAATGAAAAAATGACAAATAAGTCATCTTTATGATAATTTTAGAAATTTCAAGAAGAAGGACATGTGTCCATTTGTCATTGGCAATTACTAAGTATATATATATATATGCACTCATTCATCTTTTAACACAAGAAAGACTTGAAAAAAAAAAAAAAGGGGAGAAGCTAGGAGGCCATTCGGCCAAGTTGGGGTGAAATCACCCCCATGAAATCTTGTCCAAAAAATTAGTTTCTTCATGTATTCCTATTAATTCAAGGGCCCTCTTCAACGTGGTATAGTTGTTTGGGTCGATAAGTTATTCGTTTCGTCATGAGCACGCCTTGGTCAAGTGAAGAAGTTGAAGGAAAGAGGTAAGAATTCATCTATTTTTATATGTTATGAAGGGTTCATTTATGTTGTAGTAAGTAGAAACGGATAGAATTCATGAAAATAAGGAAGTTAGCATGGTATTGGTGTGTATGCATATGGCCGTGTGTAGGTGTAGTGGTATAAGCAAGATGAGTTAATTTCGTGTAGTATTCTAGTTGTGGTTGTTGTGGACTCTACATTGGAAATGAAAGTTTGATGATTTTGGTTGAAGTTGTGAATGTGGACATGGGCCGTGTGTGTGTGTTGTGTGTGGAAACGATGGAACAATTTCTATGTAATGTGTTAGTCGATGTGGTTATGTATTTTGTGGTGGAAATGAGAATTTGATAACTTAAATTGATGATGGAATCGCCACGGGCTGATTCGGAAGCCAATGCGATGCTAGTGTCGTTTCTTTATTTATGAGTATAATGTTGTTAAGGTGTGTGTTGTTGGGATAGTTGATGAATTTGGAAGATAAAAATGTGTTGAGAATGTCCTTGTTGAAAGTTGGAGGTTTGGGTAGACTATGGTTTGATGGAATTGTTGGACCATTTTGTATGTTGTTTAAAATGTTTTTGAATTATGTTTGAATGATCTTGAATTAGTAAATGAATATGTAAACGTTGATATTGGTTTGAATGTGCGTAGTTGGATTGAAAGTTGATGTACTATGTAGAGAGGAATTATTAATGTTAGAATATGTTTTGAATCACCTATGGATATTGTTGGTATGGTTGTTGGTTTGGTTGTGGTGATATGGCCGAGTTGAATTCTCGGGGTTGGTGAATATATAGGGGAAATGCTGCCGAAATTTTTGTAAATAAAGCGATGGCCTTGAATTGGGTTCTTCAATGCTTATGGCTAATGTTGGGTGTCCAACGATATTATTGTGGATCGTGTGAAGCCGAGACGTAAGTTTGGATTAGTTCAGAGGGTGGCCAAGGTATGTAAAGCTCACCTCTCTTTCTTTGGCATGTCTTAGTATGAATAGGCTATGATATGATCCCCGAGGTAACTCTACTCCTGCGATCCGAGCATGTCCGTGATTCTTATTTGTTTCTCGATATCCATATTTATAATGTAGTCAACTTGTGGTCTTTATGCCTTTGTATGATTAAAAATGAATATGCATGAAAAGAATTGTTCATAAAAGAGTCTGAAACTACGAACGTCCATAACTTCCATAGGAAGGCTCGGATCGCTTTGATATGTCCGTAGGGGGTTCTGTAGCGTAGTAAGATTATAATGTTCCAAGGCGGGCTCGGATCGGTTGCTACTCGTCCGTGTGCCCGCAAGACATTCCGTTGTGTAGTTCTGATGATTTGTTAAAAGACCCTAATAAAGTTAACAATCCGACCCCCGCATGCGATCACTTATTTATCTGTTAAGTCTGAAATAAGAGTTCGTATATATATGATTCTGATACGTGATGGTGACGCCTAAAGTTCTATTTGATAAGTCCCGGATAATATCTGGAAGAGATTTGATTTGGACAATGCCATCGGTTTGTAAATGATAATTTGTCTGAAAATTCTGGTAAGTCTGTGTAAATGTATGAAATGCGAATCCGTATGCGTATGATTTTGATACGTAACTATGATGGATAAAGTCTTATTTGATATGTTTCCGAGTAATGTTCGGATGGAACTTGATCTGACTATTGCTTTGGCTTGTAAATGATTATTCTATGGAATCGTATGGATGTTTTCGAATGGCATATAGATCCCACGATTCTGCTCGTGCACATTTTTGTTATTCCATTCGCCGAGTCCCGGGCCGGTACTATCGTGCGCATAATGCGAAGTATGATGAGCTTCCGAAGTATGATGAGCGACTATTATTATGGTGTTATGATGTGTCCGGTACGCCGAGCCCCTTTTGGCCGGGTACCGTGGTTATATGATATGATATGTGACGGAGATGCTGAGATGCTGAAAACTTCCGAAGTATGATGAGTTGTGGCGCCCAAGGCGGGAGGGCGATCACGTTCCGTCCGCCGGGTCCTATTACGGACCGCATAGGCACTATGATATGATAATCTAATGATCTGATGGCATGATGGTTTGATAATGTGATGATCTGATAATATAATGAATTTGTTCTGATAATACGATAACATGATGATTCTGTTTAATGGGACGATGTGATAACATGATAATTCTGTCCGATGTGATGATATGCTAGTCTGATGATTCTGTTTACCGAGTCCCTCACTGGAGGGCCGGGACACGTTATGTGTTATATATATATATATATTCAGAAATACGATCTGTTTATTTCGGAGCCGGTGGTGGGGCAAACCCAATGGTGGGGCAAACCCAATGGCGGGCAAAATTCCCTTGGTCTGGCGAATCCCACATTGGTTTAGGCGAATCCCACATTGGTTTAGGCGAATCCCACATCGGTTAATGTCAGCTATTATGATATGATCTATTTTCTATATATGTGAGACAGAAATGTTTTTCAAAAAGAAAGAAGAATAAGCTAAGCCTTCTGACATTCTGATTACTAAATGTTGTTTTACATACTTCGCATATGATTTCCGAATTGATATGATTATGATATGTTTTGCTCACCGGCATAGGTATATACATGATAAGTGTTGCACAGGCAAGTTATGACCCTCCGGTTCCTATACTTGTTTTCTGTGGTTTTTCATTTCGGTTATGATTCTGTTAATGGATTTCCTGCTTTACATACTCAGTACATATTCCGTACTGACCCCCTTTCTTGGGGGCTGCGTTCATCCGCGCCGGTACACCTGGTGAGTCGAAGACACTAGCAAAGATGTTCCGGCGGGGGGGATTGGCGAGCTCCATTTTCTCCCGGCTTCTGCCCGAGTCGGTGTATATGTATGTTATGGTATACGATTATGTTAGAGACTTTGCGAACGAAAGTCGTGGTATAAGACGTCGATTGTGAGCGGCTCTATAAGCCGTCGTTTTGTTATACGATATTACAGATTTTGTACGGTTGTAAGTTTTGCTTGATTTGAAAAAGATATAAAGTATGTTCATTTTTAAAATAAATTTATATTATGCATGTATGATCGGGTTAAGGGCCCAATATGACTACGAGTATTATGATAGTCAGAGGGTTCGCTCGGCCCTAAGTAAGGGTCGGGTGCCCATCACACCCTACCGGATTAAGGGTGTGACAAATTGGTATCAGAGCAGTTCGTCCTAGGGGTTGTCTGCAAAGTCGTGTCCGGTAGAGTCCTGTTTATGGTGTGAAGCCGGCCACATTTATAAACAGGAGGCTACGGGGCATTTAGGATGGTTACTTTTCTTTCGCCTCTTAGATCGTGCTATAGAGCCAAGTCATAGGAAATAAGATTCTGGATACTAACCTTTGATTTCGGCAGAAAAATGGCGTTGACAGGCGGAAGCGACCAGCGGTATGGAAGGTTGCAAAGCACGCAGGGAAGTAAAGATACGAAAGATATGTGTCAAGTAAGGTATTGGCATACGATTGAAAGGCAAAGTTGAAAACTGAAAAGAAAGGTAAGCAAGAAAATGTGACACGTGTAGCCGCGTCGAGCATATGAGGTAAATCTAATATTTTCGGACTTTTGTGAATATTGAGAGCCCTGTGTGGCTGTGATATGATATGATATGACATGATATGTATATATGATGATGGCCCTATGAGGCACTGTTGGTATCTCCTGCGTGCAGGTTTTGGGATAGTAAGAAATACAGAGGAAACTCTGCCGAAATTTTTCTAGAAATGATACGAAAATGAGAAGTAAGTTTGGAATATGTTGGAAAAAAAAATATAACGATGGAAGTTGCACGAGTCAGTAAAGTATGGCCGCCCTTTAGGAATAAATTATCTGTGGAATTGACAATAGTAAGTAGGAGGTCGATGAGGATATGGTAATAAGGAATTTGGAAAGGACTGGTAGGTTTGGATAGAGGGATATATTGAGACAAGGGTACCAATAAGACAGCTGCCGGGATGTGTTGTAAGGGCGTTTTGGGAATATGTTAAGATTCCAACTGACTCAACATTATGTCTTTGAAGGTCGTGCGGTGAGGTGGATGCAATTATACGGGCGCTAAAGCATCGTATTTCCTCGAAGTTTCAAAGTTAAGTGCGCTGGAGTGAGGGAAATTTCAGGATGGGTGACCCCCCTGGGAAGTATTTTGAAAATCTTATGAAATTTAGACATAAGGAGTAATAAGAAATTGGAGTAATCAAGAGGGAATTAGAGTATGCGGGGTGACTAGAAACCTAAAAGAGGACGCATAGGACGGGTGGATCGAGGTCGGTGAAGAAAAGGAGTTAACGGAAAGAGGAAATAAAAGGAAGCGGGACAACGGTATAGTAATAGGTTAAGACGTGTGTGACGGGGGACACGAGTGTTATAAGTGACGGGTCAGTGAAAGGCCAAGTTATAGAAAGACGAGGAACAAGGCGGAATGAATGTTAGAAAATGATTGGGATGATACGGATAAAATGTGAACGAACAGAATATGCTTGGGAAATGAAAAAAAGGACTATGTAAGAGTAGGGTGTCACGAACGACATAAAGGAAGCACACGAGATAGGTCGAGATAAAGATAAGTTTGTTAAGAGAATTTCGGATACTCAGGGAACAAAAAGGTGTTGTCTAATTGAGATTGGAAATAAGGACATGAGGCGAAGTATAAACGGATAACGGTATAAGTACACCCCTAAAGGGGGGAAGCAGGTGAGAGAAATGTAAGGATGAGATAGAAACAGTTAACACGGTAGTGTGTTCGGTATGGACGCCTGGGCTACCAATAAGGCCCCCTCACCGAAGTAGGTTAGTAAGATCGGAAAACCAACAATAAGTGTATAAGAGTCAGGATGGTGTTTAAGGCAGTGTGAGAAGTTTTGTACAGACTTTGAATGACACGACGCCAGAAAGTGGACTTGTATGAAGTAAAAGAGCATGACAAGTGAATGGTATTGGATAGCCTAAGAGATAGTATGAAGGACAGCAATAGCTATAAAAAGGGAGCTCCCCCGAGGTGCTTATGAGACCCCGTAAGACTAGTTGAACATTCGAGGACGAATGTTCTAAAGGGGGGAAAGATGTTATACCTCGCATTTTGTACGATAAGATATTCCGAGTGAGTGGCGGAAAGTTAACGACGGGGCTATTTTAGAACTTTGTTTTAAGGTACAAGTCGTTTGTGATTTTATTGAATGGAAATGTTAAAGAAAATTTGGGGTTAAAAATGAATTTTGGAAAGTTAAAAGTTCATGAAATTAAAGGCCAAGGTGAAGTGGGCCATAGGGCCACATGTGGTTATTATTTATGGGAGCAAAAGATGATAATTAAATCATCTTTGTCATTTTCACTTAAGGGAATTTCTACAAAATTAGAGAAAAAAAGAGAAAGAAAAAGAATGAAAAAATGACAAATAAGTCATCTTTATGATAATTTTAGAAATTTCAAGAAGAAGGACATGTGTCCATTTGTCATTGGCAATTACTAAGTATATATATATGCACTAATTCATCATTTAACATAAGAAAGACTTGAAAAAAAAAAAAAAAAGGGGAGAAGCTAGGAGGCCATTCGGCCAAGGTGGGGTGAAATCACCCCCATGAAATCTTGTCCAAAAAATTAGTTTCTTCATGTATTCCTACTAATTCAAGGGCCCTCTTCAACGTGGTATAGTTGTTTGGGTCGATAAGTTATTCGTTTCGTCATGAGCACGCCTTGGTCAAGTGAAGAAGTTGAAGGAAAGAGGTAAGAATTCATCTATTTTTATATGTTATGAAGGGTTCATTTATGTTGTAGTAAGTAGAAACGGATAGAATTCATGAAAATAAGGAAGTTAGCATGGTATTGGTGTGTATGCATGTATGGCCGTGTGTAGGTGTAGTGGTATAAGCAAGATGAGTTAATTTCGTGTAGTATTCTAGTTGTGGTTGTTGTGGACTCTACATTGGAAATGAAAGTTTGATGATTTTGGTTGAAGTTGTGAATGTGGACATGGGCCGTGTGTGTGTGTTTGTGTGGAAACGATGGAACAATTTCTATGTAATGTGTTAGTCGATGTGGTTATGTATTTTGTGGTGGAAATGAGAATTTGATAACTTAAATTGATGATGGAATAGCCACAGGCTGATTCGGAAGCCAATGCGATGCTAGTGTCGTTTCTTTATTTATGAGTATAATGTTGTTAAGGTGTGTGTTGTTGGGATAGTTGATGAATTTGGAAGATAAAAATGTGTTGAGAATGTCCTTGTTGAAAGTTGGAGGTTTCGGGTAGACTATGGTTTGATGGAATTGTTGGACCATTTTGTATGTTGTTTAAAATGTTTTTGAATTATGTTTGAATGATCTTGAATTAGTAAATGAATATGTAAACGTTGATATTGGTTTGAATGTGCGTAGTTGGATTGAAAGTTGATGTACTATGTAGAGAGGAATTATTAATGTTAGAATGTGTTTTGAATCACCTATGGATATTGTTGGTATGGTTGTTGGTTTGGTTGTGGTGATATGGCCGAGTTGAATTCTCGGGGTTGGTGAATATATAGGGGAAATGCTGCCGAAATTTTTGTAAATAAAGCGATGGCTTGGAATTGGGTTCTTCAATGCTTATGGCTAATGTTGGGTGTCCAACGATATTATTGTGGATCGTGTGAAGCCGAGACGTAAGTTTGGATTAGTTCAGAGGGCGGCCAAGGTATGTAAAGCTTACCTCTCTTTCTTTGGCATGTCTTAGTATGAATAGGCTATGATATGATCCCCGAGGTAACTCTACTCCTGTGATCCGAGCATGTCCGTGATTCTTATTTGTTTCTCGATATCCGTATTTATAATGTAGTCAACTTGTGGTCTTTATGCCTTTGTATGATTAAAAATGAATATGCATGAAAAGAATTGTTCATAAAAGAGTCTGAAACTACGAACGTCCGTAACTTCCATAGGAAGGCTCGGATCGCTTCGATATGTCCGTAGGGGGTTCTGTAGCGTATTAAGATTATAATGTTCCAAGGCGGGCTCGGATCGGTTGCTACTCGTCCGTGGGCCCGCAAGACATTCCGTTGTATAGTTCTAACATGATTTGTTGAAAGACCTAATAAAGTTAACAATCCGACCCCCGAATGCGATCACTCAATTGTCTGTTAAGTTTGAAATAAGAGTTCGTATATATATGATTACGATACGTGATTATGACGCCTAAAGTTCTATTTGATAAGTCCGGATAATATCCGGAAGAGATTTGATTTGGACAATGCCATCGGTTTGTAAATGATAATTTGTCCGAAATTCTAGTAAGTACGTGTAAATGTATGAAATGAGAGTCCGTTTGCATATGATTTTGATACGTAACTATGATGGATAAATTTATTTGATATGTTCGAGTAATGTTCGGATGGAACTTGATTGACTATTGCTTTGGCTTGTAAATGATATTCTATGGAATCGTTCGTTATGGATGTTTCGAGATGGCATATAGATCCCCGATTCTCGCTCGTGCACATATTGTTATTCCATTCGCCGAGTCCGGGCCAGTACTATCGTGCGCATAATGCGAAGTATGATGAGCTTCCGAAGTATGATGAGCGACTATTATTATGGTGTTATGATGTGTCCGGTACGCCGAGCCCCTTTTGGCCGGGTACCGTGGTTATATGATATGATATGTGACGGAGATGCAGGAGATATAAAAACTTCCGAAGTATGATGAGTTGTGGCGCCCAAGGCGGGAGGGGCGACCACGTTCCGTCCGCCGGGTCCTATTACGGACCGCATAGGCACTATGATATGATAATCTAATGATCTGATGGCATGATGGTTTGATAATGTGATGATCTGATAATATAATGAATCTGTTTTGATAATACGATAACATGATGATTCTGTTTAATGAGACGATGTGATAACATGATAATTCTGTCCGATGTGATGATACGCTAGTCTCGATGATTTGTTTACCGAGTCCCTCCTTTCGGAGGGATGGGACACGTTATGTGTTATATATATATATATATATATATATATATATATATATATATATATATATATATATATATATTCGGAGAAATACCGTTTATTTCGGAGCGGTGGTGGGGCAAACCCAATGGTGGGGCAAACCCGGTGGCGAGGCAAAAATTCCGCATTGGTTAGGCGAATCCCACGTTGGTTTAGGCGAATCCCACATTGGTTTAATGTCAGCTATTATGATATGATCTATTTTCTATATATGTGAGACAGAAATGTTTTTCAAAAAGAAAGAAGAATAAGCTAAGCCTTCTGACATTCTGATTACTAAATCTGTTTTCTGTACTTCGCATATGATTTCCGAATTGATATGATTATGATATGTTTTGCTCACCGGCATAGGTATATACATGATAAGTGTTGCACAGAAAGTTATGACTCTCCGGTTCCTATACTTGTTTTCCGTGGTTTTCATTTCGGTTATGATTCGTTAATGGATTTCTGCTTTACATATTCGGTACATATTCCGTCGACCCCCCTTTCTTGGGGGGCTGCGTTCATGCCGCGCGGTACACCAGGTGAGCTGAAGACACTAGCCAGAAGATGTTCCCGGCAGATTGGCGAGCTCCATTTTCTTCGAGCCGCCGAGTCGGTGTATATGTATGTTATGGTATCTGATTATGTTAGAGACTTTGCAGACAGAGTCGTGAGTATAAGACGTCAGTTGTGAGCGGCTCTATAAGCCGTCGTTTTGTTATACCTGATATTACAGATTTTGTACGGTTGTAAGTTTTGCTTGATTTGAAAAAGATATAAAGTATGTTCATTTTTAAAAAAATTTTTTATTATGCATGTATGATCGGGTTAAGGGCCCAATATGACTACGAGTATTATGATAGTCAGAGGGTTCGCTCGGCCCTAAGTAAGGGTCAGGTGCCCATCACACCCTACCGGCTTAAGGGTGTGACACTCATAATGGGATACAAGTATTATACATTAAATATACGGGCCTACAAGGCCAACATAAACATTTGTAACTCATACCATAGGCCGAAAAGGCCATACAAAAGATCTATATACATGACATTTCTCTACAAGCCTCTAAAGCATACATAAATGCCATAAGATAGGGACAGGGTTCTACCATACCTATAAATATGTGGCACTTAGACTGACCTAAAATGCATCTCCGGAGCAAGTAGAGTGTGAAAACACTTTCTGCTGAGCTGGTACCGTACTGGGAGGACTGTCAACATGTCTATCGTGACCTACGGGTATGAAACATAGCATCCCCGGGAAGAAAGGACGATAATACGAATAAAGTACCGAGTATGTAAGCCAGATAACAACATAAGGAAATACATCAAGGTAATAGAGGGATAAAAAAGTCAACCTTGGCTCTGTATTTCCACTGAGGGCCATGATAAGCAGGAATACAGTATATACGCATGCGCATATAGAGCCATCATCATATAATATTATAACACTCTATAAATTCGATTTAGATGTGAATATATTAAATGAGAAGTAATGTGACATTTTTTGCATATGAAGTCTTATCAATATGAGTACGGGTGGAAGTAGTTGATTTAAGATCAGGACCAAGTGGTGAAGTTCGTAAGAGTTCTTAAACTCGTCTAAGTTTTTGTAGATCTTACTTGTATGCCAGTTTCGTGAAAATACATTGCGAATTTAGGAAAACTTACTCCAATATAAGTTGTAGATCTCTGAAATATCTTTCTAACAGTATAAAATAGAGCTCAAACGGAGTTTTGAGCAAAAGGTTATGCCCATTTTCCTGAAGCTTGTCTGGGACGCCTTCTGCAATACTACCGCAAACTCATAATGCAACGCCGCGTACTCAGATTGTGACGTCGCATATAGGTCGCATGTTGACCAAATTTTTGGATGCTCCTGGAGTGAATTTTAACCCAGAATGCGGCCAGTATGCGGCCGCAAACTAAGAATGCGACCGCATACTCATCGTAAAGTACTCAACTGGGAAAATTTTGTATAACAACGTGATTTTCTTGAAATTTCCAAACCGCTTCACTCTTGGCCGACTTTTTGAGGATAAAAGACCCTAGAACTTCTCCAAACATTACAAGGTGAGTTACTAATCATCTTATAATTAAACTAAATAAAATTAACAAGAATTAACACTAGTTCATATTCCAAAAACCCTAGATTCTTGAAACCCAAGAAAGAGAAGAAGAAAGGGACGTTTGGAGACATTGAGATTCCTTAAAAAAGGTATGATCCTTGACTTTTATGATGTTGTTGAAAGGGTTTAGACTAGTGTAGGTTATCCTATGGGATTAGAATCCATGAATGATTCATGAAGTGTTCAAGAACACGTTCTAGACATGAAAACCCTTAGTTTTCCAAATTCCAAGAAAAACTTCAAGAAATGATTAACGTTCTAATATTTCTCATCTAAAATCAATTGTAGAGTGATTGTTCGACCTTGGAAATCCGTTTGGTAGCATTACTGCGGGAATTAATATATGTCTTTTTTAAAAACCTTCTTTGGACGAATGTCTCTTTTTCGAACATACTTTTCAACCTTTAAAGGAAATGCTTTCGTTGCAAAGTTTCATGTGCGTGAGAGAGAAGCCCTCATGGAACCTTATTTGTATAAGATTATGTATATGTATACGTGATTTCCTTATCAAAGGGTCGTTGAAATTGATTTACAAAGCTTGATGTTTGAACTTGAATTACCCCATGAGGGATGCTTAGAGTTGTTGAAAGATTACGACTTGAACATCTTGTATCATCCTCGTAAAGCGAATGTTGTTGCGGATGCTTTGAGCCAAAAATGTATGGGCACGTTAGCATATTTGCGTGCTCAGAATATGCCGATGGGCAGGGTAATTTTAAGACTTGCTAGTCTTGGGGTCCGACTTGATGAAATTGAAAGTGGGGAGTTAGTGGAGAAGGGTTAGTACACTTTATTCACCATTATTGCTGATCACGACGTTCTGTGATTGCAAGGATGCTTATGTGTCCCTGATGTTGATGGCCTCCGATAAGAATTGATGGTGGAAGCACATAGTTCCAAGTATTCTGTGCATCCGGGATCCACCAAGATGTATAAGGATTTGAAACAACACTATTGGTGGAAGAGCATGAAGGTAGACATCTCTAACTTTGTCGCTAAGTGTTTGAACTGTCAGCAGGTGAAGGCCGAACATCAAAGACCTGGTGGTTTGGCTTAGAATATTGAGATTCCCTAATGGAAGTGGGAGATGATAAACATGGACTTTGTTGTGGGTTTACCTCACACAAAGACCAAGTTCAATTCTACTTGGGTGATCGTGGAGAGACATACCAAGTCTACTCATTTCCTTCCTGTGAAGAAAACGGATACTGCAGCACATTACGCCAAGTTATATTTGAAAGAGATCATTAGATTATATGGGATTCCGACACCTATCATATTTGACAGAGGTACTCAATTCACTGCTCATTTCTCGAAGTCGTTCTAAGAAGCTTTGGGAACTCGAGTTAACTTGAGCACTGCCTTTCATCCTTAGATGGACGGGCCGGCAGAGAGAACTATACAAACTCTGGAAGACATATTGTGGGCTTGTGCAATTGATTTTAGAGGTTATTAGGATGGACATCTACCTCTTATGGAATTCGCGTACAACAATAGTTATTAAGCAAGTATCCAGATGGCTCCGTATGAAGCACTTTATGGGAGGCGTTGTAGATCTCCAATTGGGTAGTTGGAACCTACTGAAGTAGAACTATTGGGTCCCGACTCAGTTCACGAAGCAATAGAGAAGGTGAACCTCATTGTGCAAAGACTCAAGATAGCTTAGAGTCGAAAGAAGTCTTATACGGACATGAGGCATCGTGAGTTAGATTTTTCTGTTAGTAACAAGGTATTCTTGAAAGTGTCGTCGATGAAGGAAGTAATGCAGTTTGGTAGAAAAGGCAAGCTTAGTGGGAAGGTGGCTTATAAATTGAAGTTACCATCGGAGATGGCCATGGTGGATCCTGTGTTTCACATTTCGATGTTGAGGTTGTATAAACCTGATCCTTCTTACGTCTTGACTCATGAAGAGATTGAAATCAAAGAAAGGCTATCTTATGAGGAAGAATCGTTGTAGATCTTGGATCGACAAGTTAAGAGGTTGAGAACAAAAGATATCGCTTCAGTTAAAATCCTGTGGCGAAACCATTGTACTAAAGAACCAACTTGGAAAGTGGAGAAGGATATGAAAAATAGATACCCTCACTTGTTCCCTATTCCAGGTATGTGTTGAATCTCCTGGTTGTCGAATGCTTGTGATGGTTTAGGCTAAAAGTATAAATCCCTCATTTCATGCATATAGGCTTGTCTGGGGCAGTTGTAAGAAGTCCCCATGAGGACCATATGGTTATCGTTGGATGTATTAACTGAGTTTGTTTGAGACAGCTTGAGGCTTAGTGAATATCATAGGCTATGACTTTCATTCGGGGACGAATGATCCTGAGAGGGGGATAATGTAACACTCCGTAAATCCGAGTTAGGTGTGAATGTATTAAATGAGAAGTAATGTGATATTTTAGGCATATGAATTCCTATCAATATGAGTTTGGGTGTAAATATTTTATTTAAGATCAAGACCAAGTGGTGAAATTCGTAAGAGTTCTTAAACTCGTCTTAAGTGTTGGTAGATCTTACTTGTAGGCTAGTTTCGTGAAAATACGTTGAGAATTTGCGAAAACACCCTCTAATATAAGTTTTATATCTTTTAAATAGCTTTCCAATGGTATAAAGTGGAGTTCAAATGGAGTTGTGCCCATTTTACTGAATCCTGTCTGGGACGCCTTCTGGAATGCGACCGCAGACTTAGAATGCGACCGCAGACTTAGAATGCGACGCTGCATACTCAAAATGCGACGTGGCATATAGGTCGCATTTTGACCAAATTTTTGGATGTTTCTTGATGTGAATTTTTACCCAGAATGCGGCCAATATATGGCCGCAAACACAGAATGCGACTGCATACTCATCATAGCATACTCAACCGGGAAAATTTTGTATAAGAACGTGATTTTCTTGAAATTTCGAAACCCACTTCATTCTTGGCTGACTTTTTGAGGATAAAAGACCCTAGAACTTCTCCAAAACTTACAAAGTGAGCTCCTAATCATCTTAGGATTAAACTATATCAAATTAACAATAATTAACACTAGTTCATCTTCAAAAATCCCTAGATTCTTGAAACCCAAGAAAGAGAAGAAGAAAGGGACATTTGGAGACGTTGAGATTCCTTCAAAAAGGTATGATCCTTGACTTTTCTGATGTTATTGAAAGGTTTTATACTAGTGTAGGTTATCCTATGAGATTAGAACCCATGAATAATTCATGAAGTGTCCAAGAACACATTCTAGACATGAAAAACCCTAGTTTTCGAAAATTCAAGAAAAACTTCAAGAAACTATTAACTTCTAGTCATTCTCATCTAAAATCAATTGTAGAGTGATTTTTGAACCTAGAAAATCTGTTTGGTAGCGTTATAGCGGGAATTAAGGTATGTCTCTTTTGAAAACCTTCTTTGGACGTATGTCTCTTTTTTCGAACATACTTTTTAACCTTTAAAGGAAATGCTTTCTTTGCAAGGTTTTATGCGCGTGAGGGACAAGCCCTCAGGGAACCTTATTTGTATATGATTATATATATGTATACGTGATTTCCTAATCAAAGGGTTATTGAAACTGATTTACAATGCTTGATGTTAGAACATCAATTACCCTATGAGAGATGCTTAAACTTGATTTCAGAAAGCTTGAATATTTCATGTGTTTTGCCATATGAACGAATTGCGTTGAGTTGAGACTTAATAGACTGAACATAGTTCTAAACTCATAAATGATTTGATATACCCTACTAACGGGATGATGAACATAACCCATAATAAGTGATTCGGCTTTCATGCTATGATTGTGATTCGGCTATTTTGCCTTGATTCTATTTGTGCTTGGCCTAGATACTCGGATGGAAGATGGTCACTATGGATCCTAGTGTGGTTTGCCTAACCATTAGGGAGGAAGAATGGCCATCGAGGGTTCATAACTCCGATATGGTTTTGCCTAGCTATTTGGGAGGAAGGATAGCCATCGAGGGTGACAACCCCAATGTGGTGCTTCTATGCAATTTTAGGGAACCTTAATGGTTATCCCTTCTTTTCATTGACTTGGCCTGTATGGGCATTATTTTTTATTGTTGAGGTTGATCTTAAGTTCATAAATGTCACGACCCAACCGGAGGGCCGCGACGGGCACCCGGTGCTAACCCACCCGAGCACCTCTTAACATACTTTCACATTACATCTAGGTGAGCCACATAGCTAAATCATACTTTTCATCCATCATTCACACTAATCCCTTTGGGAAACAATACATTTATATCATCATTAGCAACTATGCCCGTATCAATGTACATAAGCCACGAGGCTAACAAAATGATATCCAAAATATAGGCCGACAAGGCCAAACACATCTAACCATATACACATGCCTACGAGCCTCTAAGAAAAGTATGTCATATCATATAGGCGGGACAGGACCCCGCCGTGCCCATAATTATGTACACGAAAGAATCAATACCAAAAACTGTAGCTCAGAATGAAATGGAGCTCCGCTATGTAGTCCCTGAGTGATAAAGCTACGGATCAAGTTTGTCTCCTTGGCCACCTGCGGGCATGGCGCAACGTCCACAAAAAAAAGGACGTCAGTACGAAGAATGTACTGAGTATGTAAAGCATGATCAACATCATTATGAAAACATAATAGACAACATAAGAATTAGCATAGGATGGGAGATAGTAGTATCATCGTCATAAGCACTTACTTGCTTCTCATAGGGACTTTCCATTTCTAATGCGTGATTGTGTACATACATCCATATCCGTATCCGTACTCGTTTACATTCCATACCCACGTTCGTATTCGTAGTCATACTTCTATTCATACTCGTATTCATTTACATAATCATATTCATAGCATTTTTGTATTCATAGCATATTCGTATTCATATCATATACATAGCATCTACATAGCATACCCAACCATAAAGGTTCGGTGTTTCATATACCTAGCCCTACCAAGGCTCAGGGTCATACATACCTAGCCCTACCAAGGCTCAGGGTTATCCGTACCCAACTGTAGTGGTGCGCGCGCATTAATATATATGTATATATTCTATATTCTACCCGGCCATATAAGCTCGGGGTTTCATAATAGCCATACATAGGCATATATACATAAAAGCTCATAAGCATCTTTAGCATCATTACTATCGTCATTCATTACAGCTATCCCTAGAGGATTACTCATCATATAAGGAGTTTAGTACAATCGTAACATATCGAGAATTATGAGCTTGGTAGCTTTTAGAGATCGAATCATTTGGAGGATATCATAGGCTCATAGAAGAGTAGATATTTGGCCAAAGAACCAGGCCTTATGAAAGAAGGGTTAGCCTTACATACCTTTCGGTTCAACTAGTCTATCACTTGCACATTCTCCTTCAATGCTCACGTTTCTACCTTCATTAGAGTACATACTAACATTAGAAAATCGATAACTTAGTATACTTGACTAAAGCTAGAGAAAATTGGACAGCATCTCCTTTATTTATACTACTTCCTCCATATCACATATCAACTCCCAAACATCTATAATAATATTCACAACAGCATAACAATAGCCTTTATTCAACTACATTATCCTTACTTCTCAATTCACTTCCAATCATCCGTATTCACGGTCATAACACACGAGTACATTCATTCATATAAAATGTCTGTCCCATGTTCTCAACATCATTTATAACATGATTATAATCATAACACATCAAGAATCATGACTCAATCCAACTATTACTCAAAAGTGACACTATTCCCACATTCATGACCCATTTTCTATTTCCTTCTACAATCCAAGTGTTTCAACTTTCAAACACCTTAAACAATAAGGAAATACCATAAAACTTACCTTAGATGGTGTAGGAATGACCGTTGGGTGCAAACACTTCACTTGAGCAAAACCCTAGTTTCTCCTTCACTTGGCTTCTTGTCTTGGAGGAACTTTAATGGGTCTCTTACACTTGATTGACTTAGTTTGATGAAGTTGAACACTAATATCTCTTGAATTCTTATGGGAGAAATGTAGAGAGATGTTCTAGAGAGAAGGGGTGTAAGGAGGAAATAAAATGAAATGAAACTTGGTCCCTTATTAATACCACCAAATCTGTCCCGACCAACTTCTACGGACCAACATACGGTCCGTATAAATTATACTGACCGTATGTCTGGCCGTAGATTTGGTCAAGCGAGGGGTGCTAACTTGGGATAATTATACGGCTGAACATACGGTCCGTATGTTTTATACGCCAGTATGTTTGGCCGTATAATACCCAGTCATTCCGAACTCGTTCTCGTCGACTCGTTTAATCTCCAATCCTTATGGAACCTTCTTGACACTTGTTTATCACCTTATTAACAATCTAAGGGATGTTATAACTCTTTTCCAAAGCATCATTAAACCATCATTAACTTGTTACTCGTAAATCTCTTCCGATACTTATCGTATGCCTTGCCTTCTCTTGGCAAACTTTCTCATCTAACATCGAATGTCTTTGAAATCTCGATTGGGATCATCAAATGCTATTTCTTACTTATCAAAACATCGTATACGTCGTTCCCTTCATTAGTCTATTCATGGTACGTCAACGAAAATTTTTCGAGGTGTAACAATAAATGGAGGACTTAATCTTGATAAATGGCATAATAGATTGAAAGTGATTTGACTTTCTCTTAATGCTTTCTCTAAGCTTAGAGAAAAATTTTATCTATGGATTTCAAACTGCTTTACTTACATTGTTTCACTGCCTTATATTATATTACATTATTTATTGTCCTGGAGACACTCACTGAGTGCCAGTACTCAGGCATACCATTGTTGTTTTTGATGGTGTGTCAGGTAATGTAGAAAATCAGGTTCGTGATATGCCTATGACTTAGGAGAACTTGCTGCTTTCGAGACTATTCGGTGAGCCCACATGATTGTTCGTGGGTCACCATTCTATCTTTACTTTTCGTGCTCTAGTTTCCGAGCTGCGTCCGATGACTTAGACATTTAATCATTATCCTAGAAGCTCCATAGATAGTTGTCAGATTATGGGTAGTGTGTTGGAGTCTTGTATAACTCGTTGGGGCATTTTTCCACGTTTATTAACTAAGTATTTAATTTGACTTCCGCTGAATTATCTCTAAGAATGATTATTCTTTTCTCCAATTTATTAATGACTTGTTTTTGTACTTATTAAGATAGGTTGTTTAATAGAAAGGATTAGATGTCTATTGATTCATAAGGTGCTTCCTGCGTTATCCATAGCATCAGATGCCTGTTACATCCACATGATCAAGGATGCGTCTATAGTGCCATCGTACCATATATATGCGTATATAATGCCATTGGAGCCACATAGGGACTTATAATATCATTGTTTTATGATTGCAAGGCTCAATGCATTTTGATCTGAGTTTACCTCCTTCCCGAAGCTCATTATTCCTTTCATCGGCTAGACTTATATTGATTATGTTGTCCTTAACTTTGAACTCCATACCTTATCGTGGCATTTCTGAATAAGGCTTTTAATGACTCTAAGCTTTCAACACCCACTTTCGAGCAAGTTTACTTCCTCTATGACATCATGGGCTAGATCGAGCCTTAACAACTCTGTCTCACCTACCTGAACCACCTGGGAGTTCAATATTGTTATCCAAACAAAGCCTCATAAGCTGTCGTCTTGACGTTGTTAAGCTAGCGGTTACCATATACAACTTACACCTATATCCAACTTTCGAGTGACTGATTTGTACATTCACTAGGGCTATCCGACCGTGCATGAAAGGTTAATATGCAGCACGATCTTGCATGTACTATTCCAGGATACTCTTTGGGTACTTTTCAACTCAGACTCTAGTTCTCTTACACTCATCCTACTTCGATAGGGAACTACGCTCGTCTTTCGCCGATAATCTTCATCCTAAGGTCGATCCTGCCACCTCATTATAATAATCCGACTTCTGTGATATGTTAAAATTGAGAACCACAGGTTTATAAGTCAATACAGTCTACATCCAATATTGATCCAGAACTTATTAGCGAGACTTGAAGTGCATCCAGTAAGCTCAGCCTTATTGGAATCTAACTACCTAATTGATTTTTCTCTATGGCCCGTATTTCATTAGTGATCATAACACCCATATAATTTATCTTAGGTAGTGGCTATATACCTATAACAATCATATGAGGACTACATATAGGACTCATTTTCTCGACATTATGGTATAACCTTTGTTTTCTATGACCAGGATAACAGAAGTAATGTATCTTTGCCATGATCTAATGCTGTATTCCCACTATATCTACAACACCTAATTGATTAATATTTCAAGATCTCATTCTTTTATCCCCCTCACGTTGTTACCACATCCTACTTGGCTTACTTCCTTAAATTACAACTTAAGACGAAACCCTCTTATGGCCGCCCGCTTATTTTAGTGTTACAAACGATGCGGTCATATTCTGAGTAATGGCATTTGTCATTTATTTGAGTAACAATGATCAGTCTCCCAAGTAATCTAGTTATTGTAACTCTTGGCCAATTCTCCCCTTAGCCCAGGTATCTTAGGCTCACTGTAGATCTAAGAAAAGGTCAGTGCTTCTCCTGTGAGCGACTCGGAAGTGGGCTCCCGCCCGTTTCATTTCTGTACCGGAGGAAATGGGATTCGAACCTATGGGTTGGAGGTCTTGGCTGCAACATTCACTCCATTCAAACGGTATGGATATATCAATATTACAACTCTCTACGGACTCGAGTCCCCTCTTTTGTTCATAAGTTTATTACCTCATCTCAAAAGCACACCCAATGCTCTTAAGACTAGCAAAGGTTTCTAGGCGATCATTATATAAGGAGAGTCGCCTTATCTTGCGTGTATAACACCTGCCGCTAGCTTTTAAGTCATGAGTCAGGTGAATCATCAGGTATCTTCATCAACTCTTATGCAAAATGATCTCTTTGCCTTGCTTATTATCAACCTATAACACGGTTACGTTAACTTACCTTTGGTTCCCGTATATATTGGAACTGACTAAGAACAAAATTCCCAAACACTATCCTTATTTCCAAATCTGACGTTCAGTAGACATGATTAATAGGTAACTCGCATACTTCTAGTTGGACGCATACACCATCCTACGGTATTGGCTTTGTGTGATACCTTATCTATAAGATCTAAATCAAGTCACCATACTTAGAACAGATCTTACTTCGCTTACCTCTTTGGCTAATGCATTCCATCACTATCGTATAGAAGGACGTCCTTGCTCATACTAAGCTTCAAGTTCTTCATAGAATCTCAGGTGAATTGTACCACCATGATAACCTCTACTGCTTCCACTTTGTCCTTTTATTTTAATTGTGCTTCCTATACATATAAACTTTAGATGTTTTCCGGGTATCCCATGCTCGATGGACCCTTTTTATTCTTCGAAGTTCTTGTACCGAACTTTCTTTACCATCATTTTATTATAATATCCTCTGAGGATTTCAGCTATGTCTTGCGGAACTGGATTTCATACACCTGATTCCTCAGATGGCCTTATATGGCCTCCGTAACCTCTTATCTTGCCACACTTAGGTCTTTCACACGTCCATTATGAATTATTCGTGTCAAACTATCTTTTATATGTTAATTTTGAAGAACTCCTCTTGGAACCATACCTTTCCATCCTTGCTTAAGCTTTCTACTATTCACCTAAACCTTGAAATACTCAGCTTTGCTCGCGGTTGTTTGGTGCCTCTCGTCAAGGGTTTATCACCAGTTTTCTTTTGACCTTGGTCCTCATGTATTGCTCTCAAGCCGCGATGCCTTTGTAAAGTTTTGGACTAACACTTTCTCTTGAATGCAATTCTTGTTGGTGTCCTGTCATTAAGTTAATATGTAATCCTTCTCGATGTTATACCACTTCATCCCCCCCTCCCCCCTTCCCTGGAAGAATGATCATTATCTCATACTTAGAGATTTTATTTCAATAGAGTCACATTGTCGTTTTCCTCCTTTCACAAATTCTTTGTGCGCCTGCTAGTTATTGCTCCTTCCAGTATAGTCATTACTTATTGGGAATAGCTGGATCACTTACATGCCTAGGGTGCTACCCGTATGCTACTAGCGGCTCAATCTTGACGAATATAACTCCAACTCATGACGCATGTCTTAGGGTGACCACCTTTAATAACTCTCAAAAGTAGTTGTTTTGTCCCACATCCCTTTGTTGCTTAATTACTTACTGACCAATATCACGATTATCATCATCACAAAAATCTTCCGAAGCCCAATTTTGCATTTGGTTTTTGCTCAATCAATACTGATATATCCTAACCTAGAGGGCTCATCTATTATGCTGATAACTCTCACCGGGGTGGCTAATTTGCCTTTCATAGTAAGGCACAACCTCGTGACCTATATCCCTTCTTATATTCTCAATGCTATCTTCCTCTTGCCTCCTCCTTCTACTTGACCTTGAGTCCTGTCGTACTATTACACCTATCTTACGATATTCACTTGCTTCTTATATTTATTCCTAACATTTAACTCATTCTACCTACCTCTGTTAACTTTGTCAGTTTATCTTGCTTTTGGAGAATTTCTAGCCAAATGTTCTGTTGCTTCTAGTTCTTTTATTTTCCTTATCTGGGCTTCGAGGAAGTACTTAGTCCATAGGTAGAGATTCAAATACTTAGCTTTCTACATCATGCATCTATCCCTAACGCTTTACTACAAAGGTCCTCATGCGATTTCCAACACTTCCTTTTTACAATCCCTTTATCAAACAAGTTGGCTAGAACCCACATAAACTCAAATACATGAGGGAGAGATTTAATCTTATCTCAAACAACAAGGACAATTCCAAATCTAGGATTATTTCACTTTGAGAGGTGCTCCAAATCAGCCATAAAGAGGAGAACAACACTCTATCAAGTATCACTAGCTTTTTACTGCATAAATCACCTTAATTACCTTTAGTTTTACTCCAACTTTGTGAACAGCAGGAGTTTGAGCAGAATGTAGAAGGCCTAAACAACATAATGATTCCGCGACATGAGATATGAGTACCGTATATCAAGCTCAGCTAGTAAGAATGGTGATAAAAATGAACAAATTTCCCTCCTGTGGAAAGAGTGACTCGAAGAAGGAACCTAATGACTCGTAGGCGTGAGGAGACCGCGAGAAGATGGAGTAACCACACTAATAGTCAGAAAGGAGTTTTTGGAAGTGTCAGGTAGCCACATCCCTATAAGGGGGGAAGTTATGAGGTAGAAAAGGAAGTTAAGAACATAAGCAAATCTAATAAGCGCTTGTCAAAAAGAGCTAACATGGGAAGGAGATAGTTCAGTAAGCAAAGGGTGAGTATGTATCTAAGTAAGAGAAGAGAAAACCGCTAATAAAAATGGTCAATAGGTGAGTTTATGAAGGCACGTACAGCATACCAGCAAGACGATCCGACACGATCATTAAAGGGACATTAACTATAACACTATTGCACCCTAATAGGGGAATTTTGGAAGGCCATAAGCAAAGAAGGATTGGTAAAGGTAAGGCATAGAGAAGCACGCCCCTAAGATAAGCAAGTTGTTAGGGGTAGGTACAAGAAGCGAAAACAAGTAATGGAAAAGGGTATAACTGTGCAAGAAGACTCGTAGTTAGGAAAAGAGCAAGGCAAGAAGGGGAAGACTTGAAATTGAAACTCAAGGTTACAAAAGATAAGGGTCGTAGGATTATACTCTTAACATGGAAAGCAAACTAATCATTGTCAATAAGAAATTGTCGGCAGAACGATTTAACATTCCAATTTGGAAAGTACCAACAGGATAATTAAGTTAAGAATGTAGAGGATATAACACGTATATGCCATCTGGAGGGCATCAACTGCAGCCCTAAAGAAAATAAATGATAGTGGTTTGACCAAGGTCGAATAGCTAAGTAAGAACACATAAACAAAAGAAAAACGGAAAGGACCAGAGTCGCTGAAGCAATGATATACCAAGGTTAAAAGGAAATGTGATTATGGTTAGTATATATGATTTTGTGTCCAAGAAAAGGTATCACACGAATAGCACAGGGCATTTGGAGCACAAAATAAGGATGTACGATAACAGTAATGCCTTTGGAAATCCAGTAATGCGAGAAAGTCCTGAGACTGATATAACATGGTTATGAAATATGGTAATAGGAGATCATAGGTGTAGATTGAGAGGGAAAATCGGAAGGTTGATGCAAAGGGCAAACATTTGAAGGAAACCCACTCTATAGAATTTAAGTCACAACCAGTATATTGCGACTACGACCGGCATACAGGGAAAGAGAATGAATAAAGGAATACAATAAGGATTTTACCCAAATATCAAGTATCGCCCATAGAAAGTGCAAGGAATGGTGACTTTATAGGAGTAAGGGGGAAAAGTAGTCATCTTTAAAAGCTTACAATGGATTATAGCCACAGTAGCTAAGAACCAAGGAAGATGCGAACAACAAACGACATGTTCCAACCCTGACTCATACACAAAAAATGCAACTAGGAGAAAATAAGGCACTTGGAACTTCCTGGCGTCTATGGAGAAGAGTCATTTGTGACCATAGGCGAAACTAAGGATTAAAGTAGAGTTTGGATACTAGTTCAGCAGTGGCAAGCAAAAGCTGAGCTATAAGCAAAAGTGAGTATGAAACTCAAGGATAAGATTGGGTAACCACAAATACAGGAGCAGGTTCCATGGATAGCCGATGAAGCTATACCTTGGTATCTATTAATGAACCCCCCACCCCCTCCCACCCCACATTCAAGGACGAATGCTCCTAAGGGGGGAAGGAATGTAATACCTTGCACCGAACATTTCAACTTATGGTACTCTTCACGCGAATAACCCGTTTCGAGCGTACTAAAATAAGTTGGAGGAGAGACTATATTTCTTCAAGGCTATAATTCATAAGTAATGGTGAGCCGGCATCGATCAAGGACAGTTTAAGATCATTAGGAGTCCTATTCAGAAGAGCGATATAGTGAATTCAAAAAAAAATCATGCTGACCATAAAGCACCCCTAGAAGGGTTGTATAAGAGAAATGATTTGGGGCTCGGTAAGAAGAAAAAATAAAACTCAGTCTGGGATCCATCAATACTTATAAGACACTTCAGGAGGTCAATCAAAAATCTTATGAATTGGGGCTTCTGTCAGGATTAAAAGAATTGCACAAGACCAACTACTAGCTCCAATGGGCGAGAAAGAATGGACATGGCAAGTTAAGGCAGAAGTGAAATTCAGGTCATATTTAGGTTCCTCAAGGAGTGGTTGTATGGTAATTGCGAGGCGATATGTTGTTGAGAACACTACCTCATATAAAAATTCCGTTGAGTAATGCACATACTTGTGGGGCCCGAATTTCCAGAGGGAACTCTAAGGAATTATCATAATGAGTTTTCCCTTCACAATCCTTGAACATTCGAGGACGAATGTTCTTAAGGGGAGAAGAATGTTACACCTCGCGCTCCCAGGATCTAAGGACGTTCCATATTTATGGTATATTTTTGGAGAAGGAGCTTAAGGAATATTAATGTCATGAGCATACGCGGGATATAAGTCATGACAAACGGGTGTTACACCTTAGAAGAATTTCGTATCGTTAGTACCGTCACTAAATGGACGTGCGCCGGAAAGGCCATGAAACTCTTGTAAGGCTAAGAAAGACTTCTAAGAATAAGAGAATAGCTAAAGGTTCCAGGGTCAAGTGGGTTGGAGAAAGTAAGTTGTCAAAGTTTTGGGAAAAACTGGAAAATTTTGGACAAGAGTTTTTGTCCAATTTGAGTGAGTTAGATCTCCTAGCATATGAGGAGTTATGCAGTGAATAGACTATCAAAATTAAAGTTCATCGAGTTTAGTTTTCAACGCAAATACTGTTCGTCGATAAGACATCGGAGTAGGGAGTTATGAGCATTTTAAAACGGACTGCCAGAAGCATGCGAACCTGTGCCAAAAATTTGAGAAGCCCACTTATGTGGTGACCCGGCCCAACTCGAGCTTGGCACCGATAAAAGGGCCTCTACACTTCATTTTATTCATTTTCCTCAACTCCATAACCCTCTAGAAAGCTCCTAACACCTCTACATGCTTCTCTAAATGCAATCCACCAACACTTAGCCAAATTTAGTTAATTCCAACATCAAATTAATGCTCAGGAAGTACGTCTTGCTTGATATCTTGAGATTTCCGTGGATTGCGTCATCACAAGTAAGGGCAGAAACGTCAACTCAAGTTTCATATCATGCATGCAAGGTTGAACCTAGGTAAAATCCTCCCTATCTACTCATAATTTATAAAGATTCGTACTAAATCTTGCTAGATCTAACTCGTCAAATTGGTGGAAATGTGAAATATATCTATTAAAATTGTTGTTGATGGATTTTAATGGTGATTTTGATAAGTTAGTATGGAAATTGAATTGGAATTTGGATTGATGGTGTTGGGTTTTTGTTAAATTCGAAGATAAATTTGTGAATTATGACGTATGGGCAAAGTTAACGGAATTAATCCCATACGGAAATTATTGGTAAAATCCCATGGAAATCGATATGGGTTGATAATTGGTATTGTTGTATTGTTGTTTTTGGTACTATTGTCGACACTTGGGATGTCACAAAAACAAACGAAACGCTTCCCAAATTTCCATAACTTAGGGACAATTGGGAAAATAATACCTAAGCATTGGCATGTAAGCAAAACAGACTAACCCAAATCACATATCCTCATATAGGTGCGAAAGAAAAACCAATTGCAGATGGAAAATTCTTTCGGGCAACGGCTTGGAAGCTAAGGTATGTAAGGTCTTTGTTCCCGTATCTTTGGCACGAATCTTATAGCCCACTAGCGTTCATGATATATTCACTCGAGTTATCCCTAATTTCCTAAATTTTATGAAAAATATATATTTATTGGAATATCTATGTTTTATGAAAATTCCATTTTTTTTCTACGGATTTTTCAACGAATATATGTATATTAAGTACACGTCCGAGGTTACGACATTTATTGACTCCTAGTTATAACATCCGTATATTTCACGAAAGATCCAATTACATTATTGTTGATTATTGTCATTTGAGTCATTCCTTGGCCTCGATACGAGTCCTATAATTAATTTGGAGGTATAACGACCTTACGTCACTCCGAAAGGCCCGATGTCATTTCTGTGACTCCTTATGCATATATATACACACACACACAATATTTTACTAACACCGAGCCGCGCTATAGTCGGCCGGGTATGACACGTAGATGTGCAACCATGGATCAGTTGGGTATTCACACAGAGTCCTGAAATGACCGGGTACGTTTCACACGGAGTCCAATTAGGGCCGGGTATGTTATGGTATGATGATGTTTCCCCGGACACGGGAGGATATGATATGATGATGATGCTATGCACATCGAGTCTTGGGAAGGTCGGGTACGCTTCATACCGAGTCCTGTTAGGGCCGGGTACGTTATACATAATATATATATATATATATATATGCACTGCATCTCGTATGATTTACAGATGTCCAGGTTTCTCCTACCCTCATTTATGTTATATTATGTCTTACTTATATGTCATACTTCCCTGTCTTACATACTCAATACTTTTACCCCTACTGACCGTCCCTCTTCACGGGCGCTGCATTTCGTGTTACAGGTCCTGACAGGCGGAGCAGAAAGACCTTTTCGGTAGGAACGCCAGTTTCAGTCGGACGTCAGCAAGTACCACTATGTCGAGCCGACTAGTTGGATATTTATTGAGTCTACATGTTATGTATATGACAGATATACGTACTCTTAGAGGCTCATAGACAGTGTAGTGGGAATCAGAGTCATGCATGATTTCAAATACTTATGATGCACATGTGCTAGCTTGATCGGCTATACGACATTTTCACGGTGTTCATGTTGCAGCCTCGTCGGCTAACTTATGTACATTGTTATACACAAAGATGTATGTAATGTCTATGTTGGGCATTTCTGGATGCAGGTGCTTTGGTATTTATATGAAATATTTACTTTTGTAATAGTTGTACTAGACTATATTACGTCACGTCAGGTGGTATCCGGCGTAAGGGCTGGGTGCTCGTCATGCCCCTTGTCGGGATGTGACAAAGTGGTATCAAAGCAGGTCAGTCCTAGGGATGTCTATGAGATATGTCTAGTAGAGTCTTGTTTAGAGGTATGAAGCACGCCATACTTCTAAACAGGAGGGTACAGGGCATTTAGGAAATACCTCCTTTCTTCATGATCTAGATCTTGCAGTAGCGCCAACAATGTATGAAAGTTCATTCTCGATTCTATCTTCTCGTTAGAATTGCAATACTCTAATAAAAACAAGGGTTTCAATAACAAAGAAATGTGGGGCCAACTCCGGAAATGGATATCAGACTAATGACAATTTCCAGTACGGGTTAGAGAGTAATAAAAGAGACGAGAAGGAATATTAGTTATATGATTGAATCAGGCCCTTCAAAGATTATGACCTTTATTGTGAAGGATCCATCTAAGGACCCTATGAAAAAACGCCAGAGCAGCTGCGAGTATGACCCCACCACAAACTTTAGCTTTACACTTAGGGCCGATGAGAAGGATATGAGAAAAGCATTATAGAAGTTGGCACATCCGGCCTTTTTTTTTCGGGTCCAGCACCATGATGGGACCGCTACAGACGTTAGTATTACAAAATATCAGATGGTTTTCAGTTTCAAAAATTTGTTAATCAAGGACCACTAGTGTATGTATAGGAGTTATACAGGAGGAATAAGATGGTCAACCAAGGGGATGAGAGTAACTATGGAAAATAGAAAAGTTCTAATTCGGGCTTGCATCTAGTTAAGTTTCGCAGAAACAGGACCAATGTAGAATGATTACGAAGAAAAGTACTAACGGACAAAGCGAATTGCAACCAAGTCAAATAAGTATAAAGGAACAAGGGCACCTGAAAAGAAGTACAAATAAAGTGCACCATAATAGAAATGAACAAAAGTTATCAAGGAAGGCTACGTAAACACAACAGTCCCACTTGCTTTACAGAAGAATAGACTCGCGACCGATAATGATGCGACCCGTTGAGTATGAAGAGCTACAAGGGAATATTCATCTACAAAAGAAGAAAAAAGCTAAGTCAGAGCTTACAAGAGAATACGAATGTATAGGAACTATCATATGTAAGGGGTTCGCTCTATGGAAAAGAGACAGACGGTTAGACACAAAAATGGATGGCGATAGATGATGAAGGGAAGACTCTTGTAAATCATGCACAATAAACAGTGTCATGAGTACGCATCATAGTACAAATGATATCAAGCATGGTTAAGTACAATGTGAGGGCACGCATATACTTCGCGACATGCCGGAGGGATGTCGGAGCTCCACGATAGGAAAAGTAGTTTCCATCATGCAATAAAAGTTTAACAAATCAGAATCCGGCCGACAAGCTCTAAGTAAGATAGGACGATACGAAAAAGCTTAGAAAATGTAAAGCGAGAAAAAGAAGGATACATAGACATGCATGACAAGATCGGAAGTACTGGGAAGATGGCAGGGAATCAAAAGTCAGGTAATTATGCGCTCAAGGAGCAGAGGCCATAAAGTACAAAAAATTAGAAGAAGTTGATTTTAAGGGAATTAGCGTTAATAAGCAAAGTGAAGGAACTGCAAGGTAAATGATACACTAAGAAATGCTTAGTTAGGAATAGGGAGTCATACAAAGGATATCATGAAAAGAAAGAAGTATATACTAGCGTAACGACTTGTCGCATTCTTAAGGAATGCGCTCGGCCACATACTATCAGTAAGGGAGGGGAAGGTGACTCCATAACAAAAAACTTCAAGGCCATTGAAACAAGGGGCACATGCGATAAGATCGACAAAAGGGGAGGTAGATAAGCTATGTTGACGGCAGCAAATAAATCCTACACTATTAAAGATGATATCCTAACTTTGTGAAGAGTAGGAGTATGAGCAGAACGTAGAAGGCCTAAACATTATAGTGATTCTGTGACATGAGATAGGAGTACCCTACATCAAGCTCAGCTAGTAAGAATTTTGATAAAAATGAAGAAATTCCCGTGCAAAGAATGACTCCAAGAAGGAGCCTAACCACTCGTAGGCGTGAGGAGACCACTAGAAGATGGAGTAACAACATTAATAGGCAGAAAGGAGTTTTTGGAAGGGTTAGGTAGCCACATCCCTATAAGGAGGGAAGTTATGAAGTAGAAAAGGAAGTTAAGAACATAAGCAAAGATAATAAGCGATTATCAAAAGGAGCTAACATGGGAAAGAGATAGGTCAGTAAGCAAAGGGTGAGTATGTATTTAAGTAAGAGAAGAGGAAACCGCTAATTAAAAAACGGTCAATATGTGAGTGTATGAAGGCCCATACAGCATACCAATAAGACGATACGACACAGTCATTAAAGGGACATGAACTACAACCCCATTGGACCCTAATAGGGGAATTTTGCAAGGCCATAAGCAAGGAAGGATTGGAAAAGGTAAGACAGGGAGGAGTACAACCTTAAGATAAGCAAGTTGTTAGGGATAGGTACAAGAAGCAAGTACAAGTACTAGAAAAGGGCATAATGGTGTAAGAAGACTCGTAATTAGGCAAAGGAGCAAGGCAAGAAGGGGCAAACTTGAAATTATAACTCAAGGTTACAAAAGATAAGAGTCATAGGATTTACTTTTAATGTGGAAAGCAAACTAATCATTATCAATAAGATATTGTCAGCAGAACGATTTAACATTCCAGTTTGAGAGGTACCAATAGGATAATTAAATTAAGGACGCAGAGGATATAACACGTATATGCTATCTGGAGCGTATCAACTACAACCCGAAAGAAAATAAATGACAGTGGTTTGACCAAGGTCGAATAGCTAAGTAAGAGGACATAGACAAAGGAAAAACGGAAAGAACCAGAGTCACTGAAGCAACAATATACCAAGCTTAAAAGGAAATGTGATGAGGGTTAGTATCTATGGTCCTGTGTCCAAGGAAAGGTATCACGCGAATAGCACAGGGCATTTGGAGCATAAAATAAGGATGTACAATAACAACAATGTATTTAGAAATCCAGTAACGCGAGAAAGTGCTGACACATATATAAAATGGTTAAGAAATGCAGTAACAGGAGACCATAGGTCTAGATTCAAAGGGCAAAGGTTGATGTAAAGGGAAAACATTTGAAGGAAACCCACCCTGTAGAATTTATGTCACTACCAGCATACTACGAGTAGGACCAGCATACAGGGAAAGAGAACGAAGGAAGGAATACAATAAGGATTTTACCCAAAGATGAAGTATCACCCATAAGAAGCGCAAGGAATGGTAACTTTATAGGAGTAAGGGGGAAAAGTAGTCATCTTTAAAAGCTTACAATGGATTATAGCCATAGTATCTAAGAACCAAGGAGGATGCAAACAACTGACGACATGTTTTGACCCTGACTCTCACTCAAAGAATGCAACCAGGAGAAAACAAGGTACCTGGAACTTCTCGGCGTCTAAGGAGAAGAGTCATTTGTGATAAAAGTCGTGTTTCAATGCTAGTTCAGTAGTAGGAAGTAAAAGTTTAGCTATAAGCAAAAGTGAGTATGAACCTCAAGGATAAGACTGGTAACCATGAATACAGGAGCAGGTTCCACGGAGAACCATATATGAATGAGCCACGCACAGATGAAGCTATACCTTGGTATCTATTAATGACACACCCTCTCATTTAAGGAAGAATTCTCATAAGAGTGGAAGGAATGTAATACCTTGCTCCGAACATTTCAACTTTTGGTACTCTTCACGTGAATAACCCATTTTGAGCGTACTAAAATAAGTTTGAGGAAAGAGTATCTTTCTTCGAGGTTATAATTCATAAGTAATTGCGAGCCAATATTGATCCAGGATAGTTTAAAATCATTAGAAGTCCTATTTAGATGGGCGATGTGGTGAAATTCAAAAAAAAAAAAAATCATGCTGACAATAAAGTACCCCTAGAAGGGTTGTATAAGAGAAATGATTTGGGGTTCGGTAAGAAGAAAAAAAAACTCAGTCTAGGATCCATCAATACTTATGAGACACTTGAAGAGGTCAATTAAAAATCTTACAAATAGGGACTTCAGTCAGGATTAAAAGAATTACACAGGACTGAATACTGCCTCCAAGGGGCGAGAGAGAATGGACATGGTAAGTTAAGGCAAAAGTGAAATGTGGGTCATATTTAGGTTCCTCAAGGAGTGGCTGTATGGTAATTGTGAAGCGATATGTTTTTGAGAAAACTACCTGATATAACAATTCGATTGAGTAATGCACATACTTTTGGGGCCCGAATGGCCAAAGGGAACTCTAAGGAATTAGCATAATGAGTTTTCCCCTCACAGTCTTTGAACATTCGAGGACGAATGTTCTTAAGGGTGGAAGAATGTTACATCTCACCCTTCCAGGAGCTAAGGACGTTTCGTATTTATGGTGTATTTTTAAAGAAGGAGCTTATGGAAGATTAATGTCATGATCATACACGGGATATAAGTCATGATAAACGGGAGTTACACCTTGGAAGAATTTCTTATCATTAGTACCGTTACTAAACGAACATGAGTCGGAGAGCCCATGGAACTCTTGTAAGGATAAGAACGACTTCTAAGAAGTTATAAGAGAGTAGCCAAAGGTTTCGGGAAGCGGGTTGGTGAAAGTAAGTTGTCAAAGCTTTGGAAAAAACTGGGCAAATTTCGGACAGGATTTTTGGTCCAAATTGAGCAAGTTAGATCTCCTAGCATATGAGGATCTATGTAGTGAATAACCTATCAAAATTGAAGTTCATCAAGTCTAGTTTCCAACGCAATAAATCATTCATGGATAGTTGGGAGTTATGGGCATTTTAAAACGGACTGCCCGAAGTATGTGAACATGTGCGAAAAATCTGAGAAGCCCATCTATGTGGTGACCGGCCCAACTCGAGCTTGGCACCTATAAAAGGGCCTCTACACTTCATTTTATTCATTTTACTCAACTCCACAAGCCTCTAGAAAGCTCCTAACACCTCCACACACTTCTCTAAATGCAATCCACCAACACTTAGCCAAATTTAGTTAATTCCAACATCAAATTAATGCTTAGGAAGTACGTCTTGGTTGATATCTTGAGATTTCCGTGGATTGCATCATCACAAGTAAGGGCGGAAATGTCAACTCAAGTTTCATATCATGCATGCAAGGTTGAACCTAGGTAAAATCCTCCCTATCTACTCGTAATTTATAAATATCCGTTGTAAATCTCGCTAGATCTAACTCGTCGAATTGGTGGAAATGTGAAATAAATATATTAAAATTGTTATTAATGGATTTTAATGGTGATTTTGACAAGTTAGTATGGAAATTGAATTGGAATTTGGATTGATGGTGTTGGGTTTTTGTTAAATTCGAAGATAAATTTGTGAATTATGACATATATATGTGTAGGTGTGCGTGTGTGTCAATATATGTATACACTATTTTACTAATTGGTATTGTTGTATTGTTGTTTTTGGTACTATTTTCGACACTTGGGAAGTCACATAATAGAGGAAATATTACCCATATTGTTATGTATATGTATATATGTACATACACACACTTGATATATAGGTGTGTGTGTACGTTATATATGTGATGATGTTTACTAACACCGAGACGCGGGAGGATATAATATGATGATGATGCTATGCACACCAAGTCTTGGAAAAGTCGGGTACGTTTCACACTGAGTCCCGTTAGGGTATATATATACAGACATACATACTTGCATGTAAAAAATGATTTTATCATGCATTGCATCTTGTACGATTTGCAGATGTTCAGGTTTATCCTATCCTCATTTATCTTATATTATGTCTTACTTATGTCATTCATTCCCTGCCTTACGTACTCAGTACTTTTATTAGTACTGATCGTCCCTCTTCACGGGGCGCTACATTTCATGTTACAAGTCCTGACAGACAGCAGAAAGACCTTCTCGATAGGATCGCCAGCTTCAACGAGACGTCAGCAAGTACCACTATACCGAGTTTGCTAGTTGGATATTTATCGAGTCTGCATGTTATGTATACGATAGATGTACGTACTCTTAGAGGCTCATAGATAGTGTAGTGGGAATCAGAGTCATGCATGATTTCAAAATACTTATGATGCACATGTAGTAGCTTGATCGGTTATATGACATTTTCAGGATGTTCATGTTGCAGCCTCGTCGGCTAGCTTATGTACATGGTTATGCACAAAGATGTATATCCAATGTCTATGTTGGGCCATTTCTAGATGCAGGTGCTCTTCTCTGTATATGAAATAATTACGTTTGTAACAGTTGTACTAGACTATATTACGTCACGTCAGGTGGTATTCGGTGTAAGGGTCGGGTGCCCGTCATGCCGCTCGACGGTGTGTGACAAGTTTTGCTCCAACTTGTTATGAGCCCTTAAGAGATAGGGTTTGGGAGTGTATTGGGTTTGTATATGATGAAAAGTGAGTCACGAACTCATCCCATGAAATAAATAGATTAACTTAAAATTCTGATCGCCTTCAATGTACGCCCAAAAATATGGGCCGTACATTTTATGTAAGACTTGTACCTTGGCCCTATAGCACACTGCACCAAAAAGTTTCAAAAAAATATAATTTCTTCGATTCGTTTAACCCCTAAATCTTCCAATAGCTACTACACATGATCTTAAACCTTTGTACTCTTAGGACCGTAACACTCGCCGTTGCTTCATATGAGCATCAACTACTTACAAATCGTGCTCTCTCGGTAGCTCGTGACTTCTTCACCTTACGCCTTTCCAACTTTTTACCTTTCTTCCTCATGTCCTCTTGACCCTTTTCTCCCACACAGACAAAACAATGTCCCCACCTTAACATTTGACATCACACTTGCCTATCTGGCATGAGCTTGAATCAACAGAGACCTTACCTTTATTTCGTCATAAACGTGAGTTAAGATCAAGTTCTTATGACCCCTTTTTCTTCCGTACACACTTTGAATTCCTTACTAGTCATCCTCTGCTAGTTGTAGGTATCACCATATGCATGAATAATAAATGTTAGGAATAAACTTCTTATGACTCAGCTCTATTACACGATCTAGAATAAGAAGGAAAGAAAACAATCTTAAATATCTTGTAGCCTCATGTTTATAAGTGTGGCGAGCAACGCACCCATAAGCAAGACTCTACTACACACGGCTGGTAGACATCCCTAGGATAGACCTACTCTGATATCAAGTTTGTCACAATCCAAACCGGAGGGGCACGACTGATACCTAGGCCTAACATACCGAGCACCAATATAACAAATCTTCATAACCATACTATCGTACATAAATGGGCCAAAAGGGCCGTCATGTGACAACCTGAATAAAACATAGGAAGTACTCGACAAAGGATGGCCCTATAATGATATATAAGCATTGTACATAAGATATACGGCCCTACAAGGCTGACATAAACATATGTACCTCAAACCATAGGCCGACAAGGCTATACAAAACATCTATATACATGACATATGCCTACAAGCCTCTAAAGAGTACATAAACATCATAAGGTCGGGACAGGGCCTTGCCATACCCATAAATATGTGTACATACTCATACTGACCCAAATGGCAACTCCGGAGCAAGTGGAGTGCGACAACACTTTCTGCTGAACTGGTAGCCTTCTAGGAGGACCATTAACCTATCTATCCGGACCTGCGGGCTTGAAACACAGTGTCCCATGGAAAAAGGGACATCAGTACGAATAAAATACTGAATATGTAAGGCAGATAACAACATAAGGAAAGACATCAAGGTAATAGAGGAATAAGAAATTCAGCCTTGGCTCTGTATTGCCAATGAGGGCCATGATATGCATGATTACAGTATATACGCGCATATAGCGCTATCATCATACAATATACATATATACGCACATATAACGCTATCATGCGCCTGTGGGCATCATCATCATTATACTGTCCACCTGTTCATGGCGTCTATAGCGTCATCGTATCATATATATGCGTATATAATGCCATTGGAGCCATACATGGACTCATATATGATATTATTATATATATATATATATATATATATATATATATATATATATATATATATATATATATATATATATATGTGTGTGTGTGTGTGTGTGTGTGTGTGTGTGTGCGCGCGCGCGCGCGCGCGCGCGCGTCATGAACATATTGGAGTGACGTAAGGTCATTACACCTTTGATTATTATTATGGAACTAACATCATCAACATATGTTTCAATAAGAGTTAAAGATCAATGCCATGGATAAAAAATACATAATGAAAGATCATAAACAATAGCTTCCTTACAATTATTAAGAATATAGTCATTTATGAGTATCATTCGTTCATTTACGTATAACGACCCGTTTGGTCATTAGCATGATTTTTCCCTTATTAACCATTTCCAAGCCTCGTTAGTGTTTCATTGGACTTGTGAGAAAATCTTAACCTTAAGTGAGAACCTTTGACTGAGAGTTGAATTGGTCAGCAAGACCCTATATGGGAAATTCGAGACCGCGGGTGAGTTCCCTATCCAATTCTATTTCATCGTAGTGCGTTTTTATGTATATCTACATTTTTTTGTGTAAGTTGAAGTTTCATATAATCATTCGTGTCGAGTAATCGAGTGATGGCTCATTGCTCCATTATCAATTTCCATCATAGAAATTCCCTTTGTCATTTTCGGTGGCCGAGTCTCCCAGTGCCGCAAGTGCTGCTTCACAATCTCTACGGGATGGAATTAGCGGCGGTTTACGAGTACCGCTATAGCATGGCACGGCGTACCGCGGTGATGGTATCGCTGGAGCGGTGAAGTGCATTTTTTTGGATAGACCTCCGTAGCAGTCTGGGAACCGCTGATGCGGTGCCGCTGGGGTGGCGCAATGGCTGCTGCAGTGATATCGCTGAACTAGAATACATTTATATTTGGTAAAACCCTTAGACATTTCCCATAAGTTCTAAACTCGTTGTAAGCACTCTTGGAGGCGACTTGAAGGTCTAGAGAGCCATTTTCTTCCTAGGGTAAGTGTTTTCTTCCATTATGATCTTCTAAACATGATTTCAATCTTGTAATGACTAGAATCCTAGGACAATTTATGGGGGTTTTCCTTCTAAAAAGAATCCATTATGATGTTAATGTTGCTATTTATGCTAGATAATGATATTTCTAGGCTTGTTAACCAATAATCTTCCATGCTAGAGTTGAATTTCATGAATTAAAGTTAGGGTTCGTGGACCCAAATTTAGGGGTTTTCATATTAATGATGATTTTAAGAATTAATTGAGTTTTCCTATGATTAAAGTAATGGGTTTTGACATTTAAGTATTGAATTTGGTATTTTGATCATAAAATTTCCGTTTTGCCCTTGAGACCCATTTTTCCCAAAATTAAGGGTTGGAATTTGACCAGAATAGAAAGTAGCCAATATGGGTATCGTTATTCATAGTTTTGTCACGACCCAACCCCGTAGGCCGTGACTAGTGCCCGATCTGGGCACCCAAACACGCCTTTCAAACGCTATCACAAATTATATCAACACACGCAAGTATATGACGAAGCCGACAAGGTCGTATTCCAAATTTAGATAATTTCCGGAAAAATTTCGGAGTTTCCTTTGTTTTACGGACTATCCAAAATAACCACGCACACGTAAAAAATACCAACAGAGGCCACGGGGGCCAACAACACAACATATATACATATGCGGACCGGCCGCGCGCGCGGAACGGGATCGCCCAAACACAACATATACAAACACAACCGTACGGAAGTAGGCACAACCCACAAAACATGTCCACGAGCACCTCTAAACGGACAGACATTAATCAAATGACGGGACGGGGCCCCACCGTACCCATGGACAAATATATACAAATGCAACGGACGAAATATATATATACCAAAAGTATAAGCTCCGGAATGAGGGGAGCACTGGGCAGCGTACAGGGGTGTCCTAAACGGGTGGATCACTAAACCGTGCGTACGTACTGCGGGCATGAAACGCAGCCCCCGGAGAAGGGGGTCAGTACGAAATATGTACTGAGTATGCAAAGCAGAAAGTACAGAAATAAATCTGAACAATAATCGAATCAGAAGTATGGAATATAATACATATCCAAAAATATCAAAATGTTTATTTCCAAAGTATAAATTATGCATAGGGCACAGGAAAATATGGTCGCCCGCCTGTCGATGGCGCCATAAACACGCATAACACCGTAAAAGTTTCAAAATCTCCGAATCTCCGTCACATATCATACACAAGATATCGCCATACACAACATCACACCAAATATAAGCGGAACTCGGCCCTCGAGCGAGGATCTCGTGAACCATAAACACGGCATAACACCGGAGTATATCATAATGCGCACGACACGAACCGGCAGGGCCGGAACCGGCGAACGATATCATAGTAGGCACGAGCGGAGTAGTGAGGAATCATATGCATAAAATCATAGTCAGAATCCAAAAGATAAGTAAAATAGTCACATTTGAAATCGGAATAATAATTACAACATTTCTTTCCAAAGTTACCGAAATTACAAAAAGGGCGTCGCGGGACCCACGGGCGAGTATAGACCCGAGCTGGGCCCGCTTATGGAAAAACATACTCATTCTATATCATACACTCTCCGACCAAAATCTCAAAGAAACCGAGCTTTTGTGA
>NW_026727570.1:0-32409 GCF_029784015.1 Lycium ferocissimum
GTATTTTCTCGTGTGCAAAATATTTCATATCCATAAAACAAAGGAAACCGCCGAAATTTTTCCGGGAAATTATCTAAATTTGAAATATAGCCTTATCGGCTTCTGTTATAGATTTGATCGCGTTCGTTATGTTTTGAGGTAGTGTTTGATGGATATGTTTGGGTGCCCAGATCTGGCACTAGTAACGGCCTACGGGGATTGGGTCGTGACAATCCCGACGTACGAAATACGGGATATAACATCCTTCCCCCCTTTAGAACATTCGTCCTCGAATGTTCAATTAATCTTACGGGGTCTTTAAAGATCTCGGGGGTTGCCTTTATTATAATAGTTTGCAATTTCACTTACTACTCACTCCTCTTTCTCCATTTTCTCTTCAGCTACTCAAGTCCTCACTTCTCTGTCATTACTCCGCCATGGTATCCCAACACACGCCACATCTACGATGCACAACTTCCTTACCCTACGGACAATACAATGAAGTTCCACATATTCCAGGTTAAACTTTTCCTTTTATCGAATTTTGTTACACCTTTCGTGGGACACATAAATTCGCCCTATTTTGGGTAGCCAACTAATTCCGATTACCTTGCTCATATCATCTTATACCCAGCTTGTAATACTCTAGACACATTACCTAGGGTTATTTCTTTATCTTTAATTTCACCCTGCTATTGTCCCTTTGCTCAGATCTTGCTCTTAACTCTTCGGTCACACATTATATAGCAATCTTTGTAAAAATAAGCGAAAGTGCTCAATTTAATCCGAAAGGCCTATTCTATTATACTCTCTTTTCTTCCGTTACTCGCTCATCTACTATGCTCACTTCCTACTACTGAAGGTCCCTCTCGTTATCCATAAAGTATAGCACTATTAGCGAATAACCTTATTGCCCACATCTCAGCCTTTAATCCGGCTCAGTCGTATTTCCTTTCACCACGTCGCTGTAAGGTACCTGTTAACATTCTTTCGTCGCACTCTTTCCTGTAAATCTCCGCAGTCAATTCTCGGCACCATCCCAATTGCCGTTCTAGCTCCTATCCCTTTTCGTTGGTTCTTGGGACTTTGTTAACTGGTCTCGGCAAGGAATCCTACCTGTAGCTTGAATATCCATATTGCTTCTGCCTTGCACCCACATTCCTCGTATCCGCTTCCCCCCTTTAGGGGTGTACTTATTTTATTACGGGATTATATGTGCCTCACATCTGTATTTTTCGTTCTCGGTCAGCCTGCACTGTTGTTTTGATGTTCCGATTCCCCTTACGGTTTATCCGCTCACTTTCTTTCTCTTTCCAACATCATTATATCAGTACTTCCCAAGTCTGTCCTATAGTAAAGACGGTGTCAGCTCGCCTTACCGCATTCATGTCGCTTTTTATTATTATTATTTTCGCTTGAACTTTGTTATCCTGTCAGATTAATACCTTCCATATACCGTTACATCGGTTGCCGGAATGCGTACACCCACTAACATAGCCATGCACGGGGTATCACACGCTTACCTGTACACATATATAATTGCCAGCATCTCATTCGCAAAGATCCCCCAAACACTACTCAAGCTGACCCTAATTCTAACGTCGTGATGCACTTTCTTTTTCTTTATCCGATCCAGCCCGCTCCGGCCTACGCGGCGTCCTAAGATTCCCGTTTCCTCAGTATATTCTAGATCCTTTTAGACCACCCTAACTTCCCATTTGCTCCTAATGGCTGAAGTTGTAAAACTTCCAAAAACTTCCCAGGGGGTCACCCATCCTGAAATTTCCCTCACTCCAGCACGCTTAACCTCGGAACTTCGATGAAATACGATGCTCTAACGTTGATATAATCGCGTCCACCTCACCGCATGACCTTCGTCACGTAATTTGGAGTAAAGTAAAGGCTTGACAGATTTCCGAACGCTTTCATAATACAATTACCATTTTGCCTCTCTCTCGGTTTTACTTATTCACTTATCACCTATGGGTACTATTGCTTTCCATCCTCGACTCCCGGGTCCGTAATGACCATGAACACGTCTCAATCACCGTCACTTATACATACTTGGTTATCAACTTTGAATTTCCGCTTGCCGCCATTAAACAACAACTATACAACAAATACGCACATATAAGAATATAAATGCTAGTAAGGATTCATGTACCTGCGGCCGCATCTGGTAATGCCTCTCGATCTCGTCTACCGGCCGGCGATATAGGCGGTTCGATGGACCGCTCACCGGAGGCTCCGCCATGACCTCTCGCCACGGCTCGTTGGGTCGGCAGATACCGCCCGCAGGCGATAGCCACCGAAGAAAACGGACCGGCAGAATCGACCCGTAGGAAGCTGGCCGCACGACCCGAGCCACCCCATACGGACAATCTCTCATAAGGTGGCCCCGACGGCCTGGTAAAACAAGCGCCTATCGCCCGATGGCACTCTCCCGTGGTGACGCTCCTACGGTGTGAACACCGAGGTATGAATGGCCTCGACCGACCGGAACCTCGTCCACGGGATCCCGAAACCCTGGAGCCCTGACTCGCTCCTGAGTACCCTGCACCGTCAAATCTCCTACCCGGGAATGGTGGGGGTGCGCTCCGCGCTGACAACGAAGAATACCCCGTGGGCTGCTGAGGCCGCCCACCTCGAAAATCTCCAGAGTACCCGGCTGATCTAGCCCTCTTGGGCTGGCTCCCGTCGTAACCCCGGTCGGGCTGGCGCCCTCTGTGTCGCTCCTCCATGCCCTGGGCGTATGCCTGTACCCGGGCAATATCCATGCCGGGCTGGGAAGCCATCGCCATACAGCTATCGATCGTGTAATCATCCGTACCCATCACATACCGATGCACCGGTCGCCCATGTCGGCCACGATACGAGGCGCGTATCCGGCCGGGGAATCAAACTCGAGGCTATACTCTCGGACGCTCCGCCGCCCTCGTCCTCGAGACGCAAAATGCGCGTGGAACCCCGGCTCGCCTCGTCTCTCTGCAGGGGCGAAAATGGCCAGAAAGGCCTCCACAAACTCGTCCCACACGGCCGGGGGAGCATCCTTGCCCCTGCACAACTCCCAAGACTCGTACCAATTAGCAGCTATGTCATATAACCGATACGACGCGAACTCGACAGACTTGGTCTCGGAACCATTAATCAACCGCAACGTACGCCGCATCTGTCTAATAAACTCCTGGGGGTCCTCGTCGGGCTTTGACCCGAAAAACTCTGGCAGATTACAGGTCACGAAATCGCGGGCCCTCGAACGTCACGTACGTCCACATAGTCATCCCCGAATCTATGCCCGCGAGCCTGCCCCGCCACAATTCTGGTCAGCAACTGGACCGCATCCCGCATGGCCCATCCTGCGCCCCCCTAGCGCGGGTGGAGGCTGGTACGCGGTCCTCGGGAACTGGCGGTGGAGCCGCCCCCTGACCTGTAGCCGCCGCTGCTCCAATCCTCTCTGATAATGGCGGCGTAACCTCAGGCACCGGCTGAGCACGGCCACGGTAACTCTCCGGCCCGGCTAGTCTCCCCCCCTGCCGGGACTTGCCCTTACGGGCGGCCCGTCGCTTTTCTCGGAGGCATCGCTGAAATCACAACAGCTCGTTAGGAAGGAGTCATCCTAAATAAACAACTCTATCGCACGATCTAAGACAGAAGAAAGGTCACTGATTCCTAAATGCCCCGCAGCCTCCTGTTTATAAATGTGGCCGGCTTCACATCACAAACAGGACTCTGCCGGACACGGTCTGTAGACATTCCGAGGACGAACCGCTCTGATACCACTTTTGTCACGACCCAACCCCGTAGGCCGTGACTGGTGCCCGAGCTGGGCACCCCGACGTACCTGCTATCCAAAATTAGCGTACAAGCGGATCATATGCATATAGAGTTCAGGCATAAAACTATAACTGACATACCCGGATCTTATACTTACAAAATAGTGACACATCGCCCCGTAGCTATCACAGATACATATACATATATATACATTCCGCGGTCACAACATCCAGCGGAGAATATCATACGTGAGCCAGTAAGGCCAACATCATACAGGGGCGTATAGAACACAGATCACACAGACACAATGAAACGGTAACTACCCATAACCCACACGTATATGTCTACAGACCTCTAAGAGTCATAACAGAATCATATGGCGGGACAGGGCCCCGCCGTACCCATGAACAATCATATGTACAGATAATAGAGATGTCAGTACCAAAATGTATAGGCTCCGGATCAAAGGAGCACTTCAAGCATGAACGGATATCCTAGGCGACGACCTGCGAAGCGTGTACCGTACACGCGGCATGAAACGCAGCCCCCGAAGAAAGGGGGGTCAGTACGGAAAATGTACTGAGTATCAAGGCATGAAATGAAATATAGTAAACAGAGTCATAATCAAAATCAGAAGTGCAGAAAGTAAATGCAATATTCAAATATTAAAATGCTTTCATAATATTAAAGTGTTTACTCATAAAACATAAATCATGCATGAGGCTCTTAGAGCGCGGTCGCCCCCCGTCGTTGGCGCCACAACACATCATACTCGAGAAGATTTTATATCTCCGTATCCGTCACACACACATCATATATATACCACGGTACCGGCCAATAGGGGCGCGGCGTACCGGACACATCATAACACCATTATCCACGGTTCCCGCCAAAGGGGCTCGGCGGCCGGACACATCATACTCCGGAAATATAACATAATGCGCACGATGACACCGGCCCCGGGACTCGGTGAAGGAAGTGACAATAGTGCACGAGCAGAGTCGTGAGAAACTATATGCAATTTTTAAAACATTTTCCAAAAATATAATGGAAAAATCAAAACAAATTATCGTTTAAGGGTCAAGACTTAGTCATGTCAAATGTCTTTCGGACGACCTTAAAAAACGTATCAAATATCTTAAACATATCACGGAACCGTAGGAACCATATGTATAAAATCATAATCATAACTCATCAAATAAGTAGGAAATCCATATGCGGAGATCGAAATGAAATAGTATTAAATTTTTCCCAAAGATCATTAGGAATAGTGTAAAAGAGCCGCGGGCCCCACGGACGGGTGTCGACCCCCATCCGAGCCCGACTACGAGAGGTAGGGGGAAAGTTATGTCTTATGAGTTTACCCATTATGTTTTGGGGCGTTCCGAGCTCGTATGCAAAAGTTACGGACGTTTGAAGATCGGGATTCTTTTTGTAGCAACATTCTTTTGTAAGGCTTTTGAAAGTCAATCTTTCAAAACATAGGAGCCATAATTTAACTAAGTTGACTTGCGAACATTAAAGGTGAATAAAACTCATATGCTTGCTCGGTTCATAGGAATGGAATCGCCTCGAGATTCGTAACTTATCATAACTTAATCGTAGCTAAGACATGCCAACGAAGAAAAGGGTAAGCCTTGCATACCTTGCCTGCTTTCCAAGCTAATCCAAGTTTACGTCGTGAACTTTCCAAGATCTACAACACGCCATTAAATATCAAATATTAGCTAAAAGCATTTAGAAACCCGATTCCAAACGCACACCAAATTCTACAGAAATTTCGGCAGCACTTCCCCTATAAATACACCACCCCGAGAATTAAACTCGGCCAATTTCATCAACAACAATACCAACAAAACATTCTAATGACATCCACCATTGATTCAAAATGCATTCTAGCATCAACAACCTTCTTTCACATAATGCGACGATATTCACTTATATTCAATTCAACCGCATAAAATCAAACTAACATCAATATTCACACATTCAATTACTAATCCGAAATCATTCAAACAATATTCAAGGACACTATGAACAATTCACACAATATTTCCAACAATCCAACCACACCACCACCTTACCCGAAATGCTCTCCAAACCCGAAAACAATACTAACATATTTTCTTCTTCCAAAACTCATAAACTACATCAACAATCTATGCATTAACAATGTAATCATCCTAAATATAAAATTCACATAAGAGCTACATTGGCTTCCAAATCAGCCCACAACCATCACAACTTCAATTTGATTCATTAAACTTCATTTTACCTCATAGAATTCATAACGACGACGATCAAAATACTAGATAACATGACTTCATTTCTTGCATAACAAACAGCCCCTATTTTCGGCCAACACCTACATATACATCCTCCACGATTTCATTCATTTTCTACACATTACAACAACACACAAGCATGCTAAATTCCATTAATTCATCACCTTAACACACACACACACATGCACGGCCAACCACCTAGACCCACGGCCATACCTCCAACATCTATGTTTTCATAATTTTCATTCATTTCCACACTTAACAACATACATGAGCCATGCATAACATACAAAAGAAAATATTAAAGCATACCTTCTCCTTCCAACTTTTCCACACGGCTAGGAATAAATTTTGCAAGAATAAGTGTTTTGTTTGTTCCAACAACTATCCCACGTTGAAGAGCACCTTCAATTGGTAGGAAAACTAGGAGAAATTATTTTTGGAATGAAGGTTTCTTGAGCTTCCCTTCCTCTTGTTATGGCCGAATATGGCCTTGTCTTTCTCCTCCAATTCTTTCTTGAAATTTCTAGAGATAAAGTGAGGAATTAAGATGACTAAGTCATCTTTTAATAACACACAATAGCCAACCATGTGGCCATGGCCCACTCCTTATGTGGCACGGCCACATGGCCATTTTTTCATGAAATAAAAACTTCCAAAAACTCATTTTTGGCCCCAAATTTTTCATAAGATATCTAACTTCCCACAATCCAATTTTAATCCCAAACTCCATAATATCTCATGCTAATAAAATCATACACAACTTAAGCTTTTAAAGCAAACAAAAATCTCTACTTCATCTCTCGGAATGGTCTTGTCCCCAACTTATCGTAATTGACCCGAATTATCCCGACGTACGAAATACGGGATATAACAACAACAACCAAAATACTAAATAAAATTGGCTCATCCCTTGCCATATAAAACAACCCACTTTCGACCACAACGTCAACAATTACAACTTCAACTTGAATCATTCAATACCTTCATTCTCATCACATAATCCATGACAACAACGACCAAAATACAAAGTAAAATCAATTCGCCATAACCTACCAAAAACAGCCCCTATACGGCCAACATTAACATGCATCAATTTCATGATTCTCATTCATTTTCTACACCTGACAACAACACACAAACATGCTAAATACAATTAATCCATCACTCCATCTACATAACACATACCACACGGCTACAACAACACACACACGGCTCAACTTCAACTTGCAATATTTCATGAATTTCATTCATTTCCACATACCACAACATGTACCAACATCTATGAAAACATGTAAACAAGATTAAACCTCACCTTCTCCATTTGTCTTCACTACTCGGCTAGGATTGAGAACTTCAAGAACAAACACTTTGCTTGCTTCAACAACAACTCCATGTTATAGAGGACCTTCCAATGAGTTGAAAACCTAGAAGAAATATTTTTTTGGATCACTATTCATGGTCACCAATTTTTAGTGCCATGGCCGAATACTCCCCTTCTCTCTTTCTCCAAGCTTCTTGAAATTTCTTAAGGGATGAAGAATGATAAAGATGACTTAATTGTCATCTTTTACTACATATATAATTTGGCCATGTGGCCCATGGTTATTATCCACACATGGCCACATATGGCCATTTTCATGAAATAATTAGTTTCCAAAATTTCACTTCTAGCCCATAATTTTCATGAAATGCCTAACTTTTCATAATTCACTTTTGACCCCAAATTTTTCTTATTCCAATTTTACCCTTAACACTTCATGCCAATGAAAAGATGAATATGCAACTTATGCACTTTTAACAAAATCGGAAGAAATTACACCCTTGTCCTTAACTTATCATGACTAACTCGGATTATCCCAATGTATCAAAATACGGGATATAACAAAAAACTTGATTTGACTATTCAATTGGTTTTAAATGATAGTTAGTTTGGACTACTCTATGGAGTTTTTGAAAATGTTTTAAACTGCATATAGTTTTCCACGACTCTGCTCGTGCATATGGTTGTTATATCTTTCGCCGAGTCCCGGGCCGGTTATGTTATCGTGCGCACTATGTTATATTCCGGGTGTTATGCGTCGTGTTACGGTTCGCCGAGCTCCTCGCTAGACAATTCGGGTTCCATTTATATTTGGTGTTACGTGTTACGGCATCGCCGATACACCTCGCTGTAGGCCGGGTTCCATTTATATTTGGTGTTATACTGTGTTATGGCGTTATGATGTGTTATGATATGTGATGAAGATATGTCGGGTTACAGAGATATGAAACCTTCTGGTGTTATGCTGTGTTATGGCGCCACGACCGGAGGGCGACCATATTCTAAGAGCCCTATGCATGATTTGCGTTTTAATCGGAAGCATTTTGGTATTACGGATATTGCATTTACTTTTATACTTCGTTTCGATTTTGATCCCGTTTACTATATTTATGCTTTGCGTACTCGCACATATTTCGCATCGACCTTTCTTCGGGGTCGCGTTTTCATGCCCGCAGTCTAACACTTGTTTTTGTTTCGTGCTGCCACTTAGGATTCCCATTCCTATTTTGATCCCTTCGGGAGCCTACGCTTTTTACCGACTCTTCCGACGCATACGTATATGTCTATTCATGGGTACGGCGGGGCCCCGTCCCGTCATATGATTCTCGTTATTACTTCTTAGAGGTCTGTAAAGACATATGCGTAGTTGAAGGGTGAATCACCTTTGTTATATATGTCCGCGTGATTTGTGATTTGGACGTTCCCCGTATTTTGATAGCCTTATCGGCTTATGTGTGATATCGTCTGCCGAAAGTTGTAATTGTGATCTGTATATCCATTTGTGACAGATTTGGGGCGACGTTTCACTTTCCTGTATGTATATGATATGGTTATGCCAGCTATGATCTGATATCTGACTTTTGTATATGTATAACGTTTGTACGCCGATTAACCCGGTGCGTACGGGAACCCTAAAATCGGCACTAGTCACATCCCCACGGGTCGGGTACAATGTCCCAATGTAAAGAACTGCAGCCGTGTCTAGTAGAGGCTTACTTATGGGTATGTACTATACCACACTTATAATCAGGAGGCTATAGAGAATTTAAGGTTGTCACCCTTCCTTCTTGATACTAGATCCTGCAATAGAGCAGAGTCATAGCTTGACCCTTGACTTGTTTTATATGCAGCGATACCTGTGGCCAGGAAAGCTTCAGCTTGTCAGAGGGGCAAGGCAGTGTCCGATAAGGGGACAAGTAGAGCACCAGCCATTAGTGAGGGTAGTAGTGAAGCCCTTAGGGGGAGTGTGACACCCTCACATAGTTCTACGACTCCGCCAGCACTTGAGGAGCTGAGGAGAGACCCAGTACCTCTAGTTTCTCCACCTGTTAATCATGATAAGGATATGGATATACGGAGTGCAGTAAGGTTGTTGATTAGATTGGTAGACGCTCAAGCTTGGTGCCAACCATGTAGTGGTACCAATTTTTTTGATAGTGCTGTGAGTGCCCGAGTTAGGGATTTCATTAATCTTGATGCCCCAGAGTTTACTGGAGCTAAGTTTGGTGAGGACCCGCAGGATTTTATTGATCGGCCATCGAGGACTTACGGGTAATGCATATAGTGAAACCGACGCCGTCGAGTTAAGATCTTTCGGCGAGATGTCCCAAAGGATCGGTGAGAGAAGAGCGGTCCTGAGGGCCGATTGCGCCTCTAGTAGAGATTCGTCAGGCGAGGGTAGACAAGTTTTTGGCTCTTCGACGGGGGAATATAAGTGCGTAACATTAATAGACCTTCCTTTTTACAATTCGGCAACATGGCCCCTCGATATTGGCCGATAACTAGAGGATCGAATACACCGATTTGTGATTGGGTTTGAGCCTCACTTGATTAATAAGTGTACTACGGCCGTGTTGCTTGATAATATGTGTATTTCTAGTATATAGGCATATGCTCAGAACCTAGAGGATCGGAAGTGGCAACAATAACACGAGGACCGTGATGAGGGTCAGCATAAGAAGGCTAGGTATGCTAGCCAACTTGAGGGTTCACGAGTGGTCTTAGACCACCGTATTTTGTTGATAGTGCACCTTCACCATTTCAGAGGCCATGTTATAATAGATCTGTTTGTTCTAAATTAGGTTAGAGTTTGAAGGCTTCGGGTTTTCAAGGCCGAAGGGATTCAGTGCATATGAGGGTGCCTCCTCCGCGATGCGATCAATGTGGTAGGGACTATTCTAGGTAGTGTCATCAGAGCTCTAATATATGTAATACATGTGGAGACCCCAATCATTACAGGAAAGATTGTCCAATTAGGGACATAGGTGGTAAGGCCCAGCCAATCGGATACAATTAATTCCTTATCCTCTTCACACATGCGGTGCTAGAGCACAACACACACGGCCCAGAGAGGTAGAGAGGCAGGGTGGAGAATTTGGCTCTGGTGGTAGTCAGAACTGCACATATGCCTTGACTAGACATCAGGATCAGGAGTAGCCACCCGACATTGATATAAGTATGTTTACTAGTCGTATGTGACCGGGAGTTATGTTGCTTGTTATGGCCCTATGCGGCAATTGCATTGCATCTGTTTGGCTGCATGACAATTTGGTAGTAGTATAAATTCAGGAAAAACTCTGTCAAGTTCATGTAAACCCTTAAGAAGTTTAATATTCGAGGATGAATGTTCCTAAGGGGGGAAGGATATTATACCTCGAGTGTTTGTGTCTTTCATAACTAATGTAAGACTAGAGAGTCCATTGAATACCTATATTGTTAAGGAAGGTTTTAAATAAGCGTTAAACATGTATCCTAAGGTTTCGGGATTGTACAAATCGAAGAGAATGCATTTTGTTGAAACCGGAAGTAAGGAACAGATCTACAGACCGTACTCCTTGGGATCCCTACCGTACCTCTTAAACAGAATGGCTAAAAAATTCTTGATGAAGTACGGCCAAAATGTCGCTTTTAACCCCAAGTCGATCGTACATCCAAAAATCGTGGTCGACTTTAATTTGTTATATATGGGTTTGAGGGGTTATTTCTGATCATTTTATACCCAAACTTCTTCCCTATACTTTCCTAAACCCTCTTTATCATGGTTTGAAGGTGAAACCCAACCCTTCGATCTTAGATCAACACTAGAGATTAGATTAATTGAAGGAACAACACTTCTATGGTTCAATAGTGAAGTTGAGGGTGGCCGTGAGCTAAGAGGAGCTAGGATCTCGACTTGTGGTTGATATACAAGGTAAGTACATCACACTCTTGCTTGTACCTAAGGTTAATTTGGTGTTAAATGATGGAGAAGAGTGGAAAGAACATAACTAGAGCATAAACATATTAGTTGAGAGGGCTGAACTTGGTGGGCTATTTCCTTGTTATTTTATAAGGTGTATGTCACGACCCAACTAGAGGACCACGACGGTCACCCGGTGCTAACCCACCCGGGCACCTCTTATCGTACTTTCACATTTACATCTAGGTGAGCCACATAGCTAAATTATACTTTCATCCATCAATCAAACAAATCCCATTAGGCAACAATACATTTATATCATCATTAGCAACTATACACATATCAATGTACATAAGCCAACGAGGCTAACAAAATGATATCCAAAATATAGGCCGACAAGGCCAAATACACCTAACCATATACACATGTCTACGAGCCTCTAAGGAGAGTATGTCATATCATATAGGCGGGACAGGACCCCGCCATGCCCATAAATATGTACACAAAAGAATAGGTACCAAAAGCTGTAGCTCCGAATGAGATGGAGCTCCGCTGTGTAGTCCCTGAGTAATAAAGCTATGGAACAAGTCTGTCTCCCTGGCCATCTGCGGGCATAACGCAGTGTCCACAAACAAAAGGACGTAAGTACGAAGAATGTACTGAGTATGTAAAGCATGATCAACATCAATATGAAAGCATAATAGACAACATAAGAGATAGCATAGGATGGGAGATAGTAGCATCATCGTCATAACACTTACTTGCTTTTCATAGGGACTTTCCATTTCTATTGCGTGATTGTGTACATACATCCATATCCGTATCCAAACTCGTTTACATTCCGTATCCATATTAGTAATCGTAGACATATTTCCATTCATACTCGTATTCATTTACATATTCATATACATAGCATTTACGTAGTCATAGCATATTCGTATTCATACTCATATCATATACATCGCATTTACATAGCATACCCGACCACGAAGGTTCGGTGTTTCACATACCCGGCCATGGCAAGGCTCAGTGAGTATACATACCTGGCCCTACCAAGGCTCAGGGTTATCCGTACCCAACTGCAGTGGTACGCGCGCAATATATATTCTACCCAAAAGATGTAAGCTCGGGGTTTCATAGTAGCCATACATAGGCACATATACATAAAACCTCATAAGCATCTTTAGCATCATTACTATCGTCATTCATTATATCTATCCCTAGAGGATTACATCGTCATAAGGGGAATTTAGTACAATCGTGACATATCGGGAGTCGTAAGCTAATTAGATTTTAAAGATAGAATCATTTGGAGGACATCATAGACTCATAGAAGAATAGATATTTGGCCAAAGAACCATGACTTATGAAAGAAGGGTTAGCCTCACATACCTCTTCGTTCAACTATTCTATCACATGCACGTTCTCCTTCAATGCTCACGTTTCTACCTTCATTAGAGTTATACTAACATTAGATAATTGATGGCTTAGCATCCATGACTAAAGCTAGAGAGAATTGGACAACATCTCCTTTATTTATACAACTTCCTCCATATCATATATCAACTCCCAAACATCAATAATAACATTCACAATATCATAACAATGGTCTTTATTCATCTACATTATCCTTACTTCTCAATTCACTTCCAATCATCCATATCCATGGTCATAGCGCACTATTACATTCGCTCATATACAATGTCTATCCTAGGTTCTCAATATCATTTATAACATGATTATAATCACAACACATCAAGAATCATGACTCAATCCAACTATTACTCAAAAGTGACACTATTCCCACATTCATGACCCATTTTCTATTTCCTTCTATAATCTAAGTGTTTCAACTTTCAATACCTTAAACAACAAAAAAATACCATAAAACTTATCTTAGATGGTGTAGGAATGACCCTTGGGTGGAAGCACCTCACTTGAACCAAACCCTAGTTTCACCTTCACTTAGATTTCTTGTCTTGGATGAACTTTAATGGGTTTCTTGCACTTGATTCACTTGGTTTGATGAAGTTGATCACTAATATCTCTTGAATTATTGTGGGAGAAGTGTTATAGAGAGTTCTAGAGAGAAGGGATGAAAAATGAAATGAAATAATGAACTTGGTCCCCTCTTTAATAACTTAAAAATCTGACTCGTCGGGAAAATATACGGACACTTATACGGTCCGTATAAACTTATACCGTCCGTATAAGTGACCGTGAAATCACCCCTCCAACATCTCACTTCTGTGTCCATTATACGACACATTATATGGTCCGTATAATTTTATACGGTCCGTATAAGTGACCGTATAATCCCATCAGTGAGAGACCTTCACTGTGATGATACTGCGGACCATTATACGGTCCGTATAACATTATACGGACCGTATAATCGGCCGTATAACCTATTTGTTCACTGATCTTGTTCTCGTCACTTCGTTTGATCTCCAATCCTTATGGAACCTTCTTGATACTTTTTTAACACCTTATTAACAATCTAAGGGACGTTATAACTCTTCTCCAAAGAATCATTAAATCATCATTAACTTGTTACTTGTAAATCCTTTCCGTCACATATCATATGCCTTGCCTTCTCTTGGAAAACTTTCTCGTCTAACCTCGAATGTCTTTGAAATCTTACTTAGGGTCATCAAATGTCATTCCTTACTTATTGCAATACCATATACTTCGTGCTCTTCGTTAGCCTATTCACTATGCATCAACGGAAAATTTTTCGAGGTGTAACATTCTTCCCCCCTTAAGAACATTCATCCTCGAATGTTAGGTTCTCGGGGTTTCTATAAAAATTTTGCCAGAGTTTCCCCTGTAATATGGCGCTACCATCCTGTCACAACAGCCCATAATAACAATGCCTCATAGGGCCACAACATAATAGCAATAAAGTTTGGCCACACACGACCCAAATGCATAAAAAGGAAAACATACATACCTTATGATCTTGATGTCTCATCTTGGGTCTCTTCCGGGGGCTGAAATAAGTGTGGGTACTTGGATTTCATATTTTCTTCCACTTCCCATGTCATTTCTTCTCGGTTATTGTTTCTTCATAAAACCTTAACTGGGGCCAATTCTTTATTTCTAAGACTCCGTACTTGCCTATCTAATATGGCAATGGGTACCTCTTCATAAGTCAATTTTTCTGTCAGATGAACATCGTTTACTAGCACGATCCTAGTAGGATTTCCAACACATTTACGAAGCATCGAGACATGGAAAAGCGGTGAACTGATTCCAAATCAGGAGGTAGATCTAATTCGTAAGCCACTTCGCCTACCTTGCGCACCATCTCATGAGGCCCAATGTACAGGGGACTAAGCTTCCCCTTTTTGCCAAATCTCATTACACCCTTCATTGGTGACACTTTTAAGAATACCCAATCTTTCACTTGGAACTCTAAGTCCCTTTGACGATTATCTGCATAGGACTTTTGACGACTTTGGGCTTCTAATAATCGATCTTTTATGAACTTAACTTTTTCTATGGCTTGCTGGACTAAGTCTGGCCCTATCAATTTAGTCTCTCCTGCTTCAAACCACCCAATTGGGGATCTACACTTTCGCCCATATAAAGCCTCATACGGTGCCATTTGGATGCTAGAATGATAACTATTGTTATAAGCAAAGTCAATAAGGGGTAAGTGATCATTCCAATTTCCTCCAAAATCCAACATACATGCCCGTAACCTATTCTCAAGAGTCTGAATGGTACGTTCAGCTTGTCCATCAGTCTGCGGATAAAATGCCGTGCTAAGGCTCAAATGAGTCCCTAAACCCTCTTGGAAGGACTTCTAAAAATTAGCTGTAAACTGAGTTCCTCTATCAGAGATAATAGATACTGGAACACCGTGAAGTCGCACTATCTCTTTAACATAAAGCTTTGCATAATCTTCTGCCACATATGTCGTTCTGACTGGTAAGAAATGAGCTGACTTCATGAGTCTATCCATAATTACCCATATAGAATCATACTTACGTCGAGAACGGGGTAAGCCTGTAATGAAGTCCATGTTAATTACTTCCCACTTCCAAGTTGGAATTTCTATGGCTTGCAACAATCCGCCCGGCTTTTGGTTCTCGATTTTCATTTGTTGACAATTGGGACTTTTAACTACAAATTCTGCTATATTCTTCTTCATCCCATTCCACCAATATATAGACTTAAGATCATGATACATTTTCGCCGCTCCGGGGTGGACAGAATAATGGGAGCAATGGGCTTTCCTCAATATTTGGTGGCGTAACCCTGCCACATCAGGAACAGATAATCTGCCTCGGCATCAGAGAACTCCGTCTCCTGTAATCTCAAATGATGACTTCTCCTTATGAGGGGGTGTATCTCTGTAATGCATTAGCATGGGATCTTCGTATTGTCGCTCTTTCACTTCCACCACTAGCAAAGAGTGCTGAATTCTGAATGGTAGTTCCCCTGCTACCTGAGTCCACTACTCGAACTCCTAGGCTAGCTAACTGCTGGAGCTCACGAGCCATTTCTCTTTTCTCTGGTCGTACATCACACAAACTTCCCATAGATCTATGGCTAAGAGCATCAACCACAACATTTAACTTTCCGGGGTGGTATAGGATATCAACATCATAATGTTTTAGCAATTCCAACCATCGTCGTTGCCACAAATTCAACTCTTTTTGCTTGAAGATATACTGAAGGCTCTTATGATCCTTGTAAATATCCACATGAACACCATATAAGTAATGTCTCCATATCTTTAATGCATGAATCACTACAGCCAATTCAAGGTCATGGGTTGGATAATTTTTCTCATGTTTCCGTAATTGCCTTGAAGCCTACGCAATCACCTTACCATGTTGCATCAATACACAACCTAGCCCAACGCCTGAAGCATCACAATAAATAACATAACCTTCCAATCCCTCTGGAAGTGTCAGGACTGGGGCAGAAGTCAATCTATCTTTTAGCTCTTGGAAACTACGTTCACAAGCATCTGTCCATTGAAACTTTGCTGATTTCTGGGTCAGCTTTGTAAGTGGTGCAGAAATAGAAGAAAAACCTTCAACAAATCTCCTGTAATAACCTGCTAAGCCCAGAAAGCTACGAACCTCCGTAGGAGTTGTAGGCCTTGGCCAAGTCTTCACGGCCTTAATCTTTTGGCTATCTACCCGAATACCATCGGCTGAAACAATGTGCCCCAAAACGCCACTGAGTTCAACCAGAACTCACACTTAGAAAATTTTGCAAACAACTCTCGAGTTTGAAGAACTCTAAGGACTGTACGCAAATGATCCGCGTGTTCTGCCTCAGATCTAGAATACAGCAAGATATCGTCGATGAATACAATCACAAATAAATCTAGGAAGGGTCTGAACACATCATTCATCAAATCCATAAACACTGTTGGTGCATTAGTTAGCCCAAATGACATTACTCGGAACTCAAAATTGCCATATCTTGTTTTGAAGGCTGTCTTAGGAATATCTTTCTCCCTAACTCTTACTTGGTAATACCCGAATCTCAAATCTATCTTTGAAAACCATTTGGCGCCTTGTAACTGGTCAAATAAGTCACATCAATCCTTGAAAGAGGATATTTATTCTTAATCGTCACCTTATTCAGTTCTTTGGTAGTCAATGCACATTCTCAAGGAGCCATCTTTCTTTCGGACAAGCAATACGGGTGCTCCCCACGGGGATGAACTAGGCCTAATAAAGCCTTTCTCGAGCAAGTCTTTCAATTGCTCCTTCAACTCTTTCAATTCTGCGGGAGCCATTATATAAGGAGGAATAGATATAGGCTTGGTGTCTGGAAACACATCAATAGCAAAATCAATCTCCTGCTCGGGAGGGAGGCTTAGAAGCTCTTCTGGGAATACATCCGGAAACTCGTTCACTACGGGAACTGACTGAAGAGTTGGCGGTTCCACTTCTACATCTTGAACCCGTACTAGATGATAAATGCAACCTTTTGTAATCATTTTCCTTGCTTTAATATATGAAATAAACCTACCTTTCAGTGACGCAGTATTTCGTTTCCATTCTAAAACTGGTTCTCCCGAAAATTTAAAGCGAACCATTTTCATTCTACAATAAACATTGGTATAGCAAGAAGCCAACCAATCCATGCCCATAATGACATCAAAATCCACCATTTTTAACTCAGGTAAATCAATCATAGTATGATGGTCACAAATCACAATTACACAGTTTCTTACACTCGGCTGGCTATTATCGATTCACTAACGGGTGTAGACACCTCAAAAGGTTTGATCGACTTCGGTTTGACTCTAAACCGACCCGCAACATACGGAGTAACATATGACAATGTGGAGCCCGGATCTATGAAAGCATATATATCATGAGAAAATATCGATAATATACCTGTGACCACATCAGGAGAAGACTCAAGATCACCCGCCAAAGCATAAATACGGTCTTTGAGGACCGCTAGAATTGGGGACTCTCCTTCTGCCTCTACCATGGCCGACTGGCGCATGTGAATCTGGCCCCATAGGGCGTATAGATGATGAAGATCCGGCCTACCGACCCACGAAGGCTGGGTCCTACCTCTACCACCAACTGAGGGGCAATCACGCATAATATGGCCTGGCCGACAACATGAATAGCAAACCTCTGAACCCAAACGGCACCGACCCCAATGTAACTTCCCACACTGGGAACATCATGGCATGGGTGGCCTTGTCTGACCCGAATCACCCCTGAACTGAGATTCCGAAAAGCTCTGACTCGACCCGGGATGAGTAGATCTATCAAATCTCTGGCCTAAAAATTATGGAGGCGCATTAGTCATAGAATGGCCTGAATGCCTAGAAAACAGCTGTCTGTGCCCGCCTCTATGATCACTCATCGGACCCGAAGATCTAGCCCTCTTGTTATACTCTGTCATGCTCATGCTCACTCCTTTGTTGTTGTAGGCTTTCTTCTAAATTTTGAGCATGGGCTTGAATGCGTGAAATATCCATATTGTCCTGAAGGGACGCAGTCAAGCTCTTATCCATCAAATGCGGCCCTAGGCCTTTCACAAATCGGTGCACTCGGTCACCCATATCCGCTACCATGGCCGAAGCATACCTAGCCAAAGAATTGAAGCAGAGACTATACTCTAGAGCACTCATGTTTTCTTGCCTCAAATTCAAGAACTTATCGGCTCTAGCTCGCCGAACTTCTGGAGGTAAATAATGTCGGAGGAAAGTATCTACAAATTCTTGCCATACCGGAGGAGGCGCATTGGCTCCCCGTGAAGCCATCTAAACCGTGTACCAATGAATCGCAACATCTCTCAATCTATAGGCTGCTAACTCCACTAATTCGGTGTCAGAAGCATGTATCAACCGAAGTGTCCTCAACATACCATCAATAAAGTTCTGAGGGACCTCATCCGACTTTGACCCAAAGAATTTCAGAGGGTTCAAACTAATAAAATCACGGGCCCTTGCACTAACAGCCCTATCACCTTGCCCTGTAATTTGCCGCTGAGTCTGGGCCGCAACTAATTGAGTAAGCAAATGAATGGCCTTTTTTACATCTTGGCCCGAAGCATTCGGTGGAGAAACTGGTGGTGCTGGAGCAGGGGCTGAGGCTCCCTCACGCTCCCCAGAAATAGGCACTGAATGGGAGGATTGAGATTGAGCCGCATTCTGGGACTCACTTTCCTCTACAGCTGCTGGCGGTGCTCTTTCAGCCTGCTTTTCTGCCACTGTCTTACCCTTTTGGGCTGCCTTAGCCTTTCTCTTTACAGGCATCTCTGAAATACATAACACACGGTTAAGGAAAAGAAGTTCTTATATCATAGCTCTATCGCACGATCTTATGAAGAAAGAAGGTCATTCATTCCTAAAATGCCTGTGACCTCTTGTTTATAAGTGTGTGCGCAACACACCCATAACCAAGACTTATTGGACACGGCTCGTAGACACACCCTAGGACGAGCGCTCGATACCACTTTTGTCACGACCCATGGGAGGGCCGCGACGGGCACCCGGTGCTAACCCACCCGGGCACCTCTTATCGTACTTTCACATTTACATCTAGGTGAGCCACATAGCTAAATCATACTTTCATCCATCAATCAAACAAATTCCATTGGGCAACAATACATTTATATCATCATTAGCAACTATACACATATCAATGGACACAAGCCGACGAGGCTAACAAAATGATATCCAAAATATAGGCCGACAAGGCCACATACACCTAACCATATACAAATGTCTACGAGCCTCTAAGGAGAGTATGTCATATCATATAGGCGGGATAGGACCCCGCCATGCCCATAAATATGTAAACAAAAGAATAGGTACCAAAAGCTGTAGCTCCGAATGAGATGGAGCTCCGCTGTGTAGTCCCTGAGTAATAAAGCTATGGATCAAGTCTGTCTCCACGGCCACCTCGCGGGCATGACCCAGCGTCCACAAACAAAAGGAAATCGGTATTAAGAATGTCCGAGTATGTAAAGCATGATCAACATCAATATGAAAGCATAATAGACAACATAAGAGATAGCATAGGATGGGAGATAGTAGTATCATCGCCATAACACTTACTTGCTTTTCATAGGGACTTTCCATTTCTATTGCGTGATTGTTTACATACATCCATATCCATATCCGAACTCGTTTACATTCCGTATCCATATTCGAATTCGTAGTCATATTTCCATTCATACTCGTATTCATTTACCTATTCATGTATATAGTATTTACGTAGTCATAGCATATTCGTATTCATATTCATATCATATACATAGCATTTACATAGCATACCTGGCCACGAAGGTTCGGTGTTTCACATACCCGGCCATGGCAAGGCTCGGTGAGTATACATACCTGGCCCTACCAAGGCTCAGGGTTATCCGTACCCAACTGCAGTGGTGCGCGCGCAATATATATATATATATTTATATATTCTACTCGGCCATGTAAGCTTGGGGTTTCATAGTAGCCATACATAGGCACATATACATAAAAGCACATAAGCATCTTTAGCATCATTACTATCGTCATTCATTACATCTATCCCTAGAGGATTACATCGTCATAAGAGGAATTTAGTACAATCATGACATATCGGGAGTCGTGAGCTTAGTAGCTTTTAAAGATAGAATCATTTGGAGGACATCATAGACTCATAGAAGAATAGATATTTGGCCAAAGAACCATGCCTTATGAAAGAAGGGTTAGCCTTACATACCTCTTCGTTCAACTATTCTATCACTTGCACGTTCGCCTTCAATGCTCACGTTTCTACCTGCATTAGAGTTATACTAACATTAGAAAATTGATGGCTTAGCATGCATGACTAAATCTAGAGAGAATTGGACAGCATCTCCTTTATTTATACAACTTCCTCCATATCATATATCAACTCCCAAACACCAATAATAACATTCATAACATTGGTCTTTATTGATCTACATTATCCTTACTTCTCAATTCACTTCCAATCGTCCATATCCATGGTCATAGCACACTATTACATTCACTTATATAAAATGTCTATCCCATGTTCTCAATATCATTTATAACATGATTATAATCACAATACATCAAGAATCATGACTCAATCCAACTATTACTCAAAAGTGACACTATTCCCACATTCATGATCCATTTTCTATTTCCTTCTATAATCCAAGTGTTTCAACTTTCAATACCTTAAAAAACATGTAAATACCATAAAACTTACCTTAGATGGTGTAGGAATGACCTTTGGGTGGAAACACCTCACTTGAACAAAATCCTAGTTTCACCGTCACTTGGATTTCTTATCTTGGATGAACTTTAATGGGTTTCTTGCACTTGATTCACTTGGTTTGATGAAGTTGATCACTAATATCTCTTGAATTCTTGTGGGAGAAGTGTTCTAGAGAGTTCTAGAGGGAAGGGGTGAAAAATGAAATGAAATAATGAACTTGGTCCATTTTTTAATAATTTAAAAATCTGACCCGTAGGGAAAAATATACAGACACTTATACGGTCCGTATAAGTGACTGTGAAATCACCCCTCCAACATCTCGCTTCTGTGTCCATTATACGTCACATTATACGGTCCATATAATTTTATACGGTCCGTATAAGTGACCGTATAATCCCATCAGTGAGAGACCTTCACTGTGATGATTTTGCGGACCATTATACGATCCGTAAAACATTATACGGACCGTATAATCGGCCGTATAACCCATCTGTTCACTGATCTTGTTCTCGTCACTTCGTTTGATCTCCAATCCTTATGGAACCTTCTTGATACTTGTTTAACACCTCATTAACAATCTAAGGGACGTTATAACTCTTCTCCAAAGCATCATTAAATCATCACTAACTTGTTACTCGTAAATCCTTTCCGTCACATATCATATGCCTTGCCATCTCTTGGCAAAATTTCTCGTCTAACCTCGAATGTCTTTGAAATCTTACTTAGGGTCATCAAATGTCATTCCTTACTTATTGCAACACCATATACTTCGTCTTTCTTCGTTAGCCTATTCACGTGCATCAACGAAATTTTTTTTGAGGTGTAACAGTGTAAAGTTGGAAAACTGAAAACATACACTTATTATCATAGTATGAATATCGTTTGGTCAAAGTAAGAAGTTTACAAGGGATGATATGGGTAGTACGGGCTCTAATCTGAGCTTGCCGCTCATCGTGAGATGTTAATGACTTGTTGTTAATATATTGTGCCTTGTTGTTGGTGTTCGTATTTGTTGTGTTTCTCTGGTTCTTATTGTTGATATATGGAGTTGGAGGAAGTCAATATTATAGGGGAGATGCGGCCTAAATTTACATAGACAAGTTACTAATGTAAAAATTCGACTAAGTCTTTTAACGGTATTAACCATAGACCTTATTGTTCTTATATAAATTAAGTTGTATCGTGGACTGCATTAGAAGTATTGTGGGAACAATGATATTGAGGTATGTTAAGGCTAAACCCTTTCTTCTTTTTGAATGTTCTAAAGTGAAATGTTATGTAAACGAACGTTATTCCAAAATGACTCAACTCTAGTAGTCACGGATTTCCATGTTCTTCATTTCCTTATGACGTTGTTCAAGCATGTTATTTTTTTGATTTTAAGTCCCATCGAGGCACATGATGATAATGTTAATGCCCATAATGAAACCTGGGGCGTAACAACCTTACGTCACTCTGAAGGAAGTTCTAAAGATCCTAAAGTATTCCTTATGCCTTGTATACATTCATGAAGGTAATAAATGATGTCATATACTCATATATAGTACATATAGAGGTTTGTCGATTTGTACTCATATCTTACCACCGAGCTACAATCGGTTGGGTAGTTATGTATCTCTGGTCACCACCTGGTTGCTTCCAGTTTGGTAGACATTTAATTACAATAGAGTTGCGGTCGGTGGGGCAGCTATCTTTTGTATGTACGACCACCGAGCTATGGCCGGTCGGGCAGTTACCATTGATCAGTTGGGCAGTTAACGTCACGATAATGGTATAGTCAGGAGTATGATATTATAGATACGCACATACCTGATAAGATTTATTATGCATGTTATGGGCCTCAGGAAAAGTCGGAGGTTACAGGTTGATTCCTATCTCCCTCTGTGCTGATATCTTATTGTTATGTTTCATTTCTACCTTACATACTCAGTACTTTATTCGTACTGACGTCACTTTGCTTGGGGATCTTTGTGTTTCATGCTATGCAGTTGTAGATAGACGAGGCAAGGATCCTCCACTGTAGGCTGCCTCCAGATATCAGCTTTTGCTTGGTGAGCTTCATTTCCTCCTGGAGTAATATTGAGTCAGGGTTATGTGCACAGTTTTTGCCGTATCAGGTCAGTCTAGCATGATGGCCTTGTCGGCCCACATATATATGTATACCTTTTGGATTGCTTTCAGGAGTTAAGTTTTTATGTTCCGTTTATGGATATAAATACGGCCTTATCGGCCTAAGATGAGTCTTACGGTAAAGAAATAGTAATGTACGTTGGCTCTCGGTTGAGTAGGTCATCAGGTACCGGTCGTGGCCTTATGGTTTGGGTCGTGACACTTCCTCGTTAGAACCAGCTCTATGTTATTCACTATATCTTAATGTCTATAGAATTGTGGCGCACTACACTAGGTTTGTAGGCTCACAGTAGTTTACCCTTGAGCATAACGAGGTTTGTAAGCTTGCTTAGTCGGATAAGGCTAAGACTTTATGTTCCATTAATTACAACCTACTTAATGGCTAGGTAGCATGACTAAGAAAGTATGATGGACTATTTAATCTTCTAGGGACTATCATTCGATTATTTGCAACCCTATAGGTGGGTTGTATGGAACCTATAAAATGATGTGTGTCCATATGTGTAAGGAATAATTTCTTGCTCTAGAAATTATATTTCCAACCTTATATCTTAAGAACTAGTTCCTTTACAATGAATCCTAATGGAAATGGGGATATGTGTACAACTTTCAATTTTCATCATCCTAGACCATATTCAATCTTCCAGCGGTCATGTATTGTCTATGCCTGATAAATCTGATGTTGGTACATGATCTACTTGAATATATGAATTGAATCTTCCCCCTTTTGACATTATCAAAAAGTAATTGTGTCAACAAGATCCAGTGTATTTAATCAATATCAAACTCATGGCCACTCGAGCTGCGTTATCATCAATATGTACAAGAGCTCTAGTAACATAATCTAGTTAAAATCTTAGGAGGAACATTCGCCTGCACTACTTTAAGTCATAAAACCCAAACTAAAGTATTATGACATAACTATCTACACTATTAGGAAAGATATGAAATTCTGGTAGGTATTTGGTAGGATTCAGACTTGGTTTTGACTGTGAGGGATAGGGTACATGTTCTCTGTTTAAGCTCAATTTGGTTAGTAATCCCTGTATAAGGTGACTACATATATCCCCCTTTGGTAGTATTATTTGGAAGGTGAGTACATATAATCCCTATATACACTGTTAAGAAGAAGAAGGTGAGTACATATAATCCCTATCTCAATCATCCTCGTCTTCTTCTTTCTCCAAACCTACTTACTTTATTTGGAGTAATCGTATTTTTACTCTAGATTGATGGCTTCTCTCTTGTTAATCCTTTTACCCTATAGACACTAACTATTCAAATGTTTCTCCATGTTTAGTGTCTCCCTATTCTTTTTTTCAAACTCTCTCTATATCATTCCCCCTAGTTGACTTCTTGTGTTCTATAGTAACAAATAATTAAATTTTTTAGCATGTGTGATTTTGATGATTTCTATTGGTGAACCTCCGAGGCGGGTTGATATGTCTACTGACCAATAGATATGGAATTGCAAACAAGGATGGGGCTTTCTGACTTTGGTATCGGTATAGGGCAACTCAAATTTGTTTCATTCTGGAAAGGACTTGTATAGCTGACTAGGATGTATTCGCAGCGTAGACATATTTATGCAACTTTCAATTCGAAAGGAGGTGCATACCTGATAGTCATATGAACCAGGTTTTTGGCGAGTTTCCTCGTATGTGTTTTCTGTGCTCAACTGTTCATGCCATGAGTGCATACCAGTAAATGTATAAAATTGAGTGAGACATTGTTGCATCCAGAATCTTTCTCAAGTACTCTCTTTTCATAGCCAAATTGAGGAAAAGTCTACTGTAGTTAGTTTATCTTCTAGGTCTTGCCCCTTTCGTTGCTTCATCTATCAATGCAGGTTTGTTTTGTTCCCTTCTTCTTCAACACCTTTTTGTTTTAGGACCTGTTTCTTTATAGCTGTTCTTCTTTATAGGTTGTCCTTACACTTATTTCTTCACTCTTATTCAGAGAATCATTTCCTTTATGTTGTTTCTAGGGAGTATTTGATTTCCATAAGTCTGTGTGGGTCTGCTTCTTGTCGATATGCTGCAGATTCCTCCTTATTCCCACACACATTGAGATGACTTTATGGTTGATTTTTCTCAACTCATCCTCCAGCTATATTATTCTTTGGTGCTCTAACTTTGAATATTCATAGGGTTTCTTCTGATAAGTTCTTCTATGGAGGTCTTTGAGTTCCGCTCCAGGAATGTTGTATCCTCCTCTTTTGAGAATCAGGTTCCCAGTGATAGTACTTGGGAAAGGTAGATCTTGATTACTTCTTCTTGGCAATATGTTTTGTTGTTGCTTCTTTCATGAACCGTTGCTTCTTTCATGAACCTACTCAACCAGGATATTGGTTGTTTGTAAAGGGCCAAGGTCCATGATTTCTTTTGTTCAATCTCTGCCCATTTTTTATTCCTGATATAGGCATTTGGAGGTTGGCTCATTTGCATTTTGATTCTTAAAACTCTCTCTCTAATATGTTTATGCAGGAGGTCTTTATGTTTTCTTTTATATTCATTGGGGGTGGGATCTGTTTTAACTGATACATCCCATACTCTTTTTCTATAGGCTGTCGGTAGGAGGGAGTATTCTCTTGATGCTTTGTCATCTGCTGAGACCTTTTCACATTCTCTAGTTTCCTCCTACCTTAGGCTTTCGTGTTTGTTTAGTGATAAGTTTTAGGAATACACTTTGAGTTGGGTTCCCATTGGTTAGACTTACTACGCTCCTGAAGCAAATAACCAAATTTGTCTTTCTTCTTTAGTTCACCAACCTTCTGTCTTCTTTTGACTTCCCACATCTTAACTCTACAGGTATTCTGCATATATGCTTGTAGTCAGTAAAGTAGAAGCATTATACATGAGGGACTAGTTTTCCATTACTTTATCCCTTGTGTAGCAAGGATATTTTCTCTGAGGTCCTATTCTTTCTGCGTAAATCAGCCTTTTTCTTCTTAGTTAATTCCTTTAATTGCTTAAGAGTTTCTTCAACTTTACTCTTGTCCTAGGGAGGTATGGCTAGAATCTTATCAATTTCGAGTCTAAATTTTTCATTCCGCAGGGAGAGGACCTGTTCCTTCAGATTCTCATTTTCAATTACTAGATTCTCTTTCTCTTCATCTAGGTTTGAATGGCTTCTTCTGAGGATGTTGTATTCTTGCATCAGTCATTCCTTTTTATATTTCCATTCTCCATCATATTTACGATAATTTGAGTCACACTTTCCAACTTTCTTTAAGAGTATATGTAAACTTCTTCCCTTACTTGTAAAAAGAAGTTCCTATTGATATCCGCCCTTTATCATCTTCAACTCCCAAGGCTGATTTTTTTTTAGTAGATCATCCTATGGGGATGTCTGCAGTCTCCTCTTCATTGCTCATAGATACCAGGCTTTTCCTGATTGTTCATTATGGCCTGAGTCTTTTCTTCCATTCACTAGCCACCCCATAAATCCTGATCTTCATCTTCAATTTTTGAGTTGGCCATAAGTGCGAGATTTTCTGCATCTTCCGTTGAGGGATGATCATTATTATTTGAATCAACCCTTGATGTATCCTCTTCTGTCTTTTTGCCTAATTCTTTTAGTGCCCTTTTGTGCTCGCTGATTGCTTTTCTGGAGATCACTATCTTAAGAACTTCTAAGGGAGAGTCTTCATTAGAGATCTTTTTTTTATTTCTGTGTATTGGGAGAATCTTTCTCTCTTCATAAATTGCATGAAGAATGTCCTATAACTATTTTGCACTAATGTGTGAGAGGATTCGTTCATGCTCAGCACAGGTAGTATCTTTGATAAGGAATTATTTTTCTTTGATGTGTGATCGGACAATTTCTTTGTCATGCTTGCTGATCTCAGGAACTGTTCCTTCATCATTGCTGGCAAGGGTTGAGGATTTTCTCTGGTCCTTCTTGAATTCGTATCCATGCTTCGAAGCCTTGAGAGATGACAAAGTCCTCAATTCTTGCTTGCCACCATTGATAATGATTTCTATCGAAGTATGGTGGTCTGTTGATTGATTCACCTTCTTGGAATAGCAGATGTGTTGCCATCTTTCAAGGTGCTAGCTTTTATAGAAGCTGCTAACTCTGATACAATTTGTTACGACCGGGCTACTCCTATGCACTTCAAGAATGAAATTCTTAGAGAAACCATACTATGCAATAAAGTAATGCAGCGGAATAAATAAATCAACACAAGTATTTTCACTTGGAGAATTCCTTGCTCAAGAGTGTCAAAAACCATGACCTATCTTCTATAAGACTTTTCTCAAACTTAACTAAATAAGAGTCATTTCAATGTTTTACTATCTTCCTTGTAATACCTAAAAGACATGTTCTGTAACAGTCTACCTCTACTCACTCATACAATATAGTCTCAAGACTCTACCCAGTCAAGAGATCCCTTACGACTCAATAACCAACGAAACACATATTACAAAATACTTGCAAAGATAATTAGATGGAACCACAACAGAACCTAACTAAGACAACTAAAGAACTTAATGATAATTCTTGATATGCTTCGGTTCATCATTGACTTGAAGATGGCTCTTTTAAGAGTATGTGTTGGTGAGAGCTTGCTTTGCCTCATTGGAATGTTGTGATTGTGGTTGTTGTGAAGCTTCAAAGCTTGTTTATATTATACATATGTAGAAGTAGTTGCCTCACTTGAATGGTGAATCAAACCAAGTTTGTTTTCATAATTTTACCGAAAACCAAACCTTTATTTACATGGATCTTCCTTTATTTCCTTGTATGCGCATCAGCTATGTTCTCCTACTTTAATGCTAATTCCCTATTGGTCACCTTATCGTGATATTCCCATAACTTGAAATCCAACCTTTCATCAAATAGGCATTAGTCAATATTCCATTTCCTCCTAGTTGGCATGAAATAGTATTTTAGTCTCCAGCATTGATAGTAAGGATCAATTCCTTTGAATAGTTCCTTTGTTGATATTACTGCTTCACTGAATCCTTTTGAAGATCTGTTTGGATGTCTGGTTCTTCAATGCCTTCCTTATGTTTTCCTTGATTGTCATTCGGTACGTTGTTTGTCAAATCATCAAAAGTTCAATATAAGCTCATTATCTATTATAGAGGTAGCAACTACTCAACAGTCGTCACCTGATGTTGTTACAAGTATATTGTCTGTTTTTTTTTTCATGATATGTATGCCTTTGATAGATCAAGGGTCTACCCTGTCGTGTGTTACTCCTTTATTTTAGGTAAGTTTGGGGTAAGGTCAAAATAGTTAGGTAAGGCATTTTTCATGTCCACTCTACTTGGTGAGTCAGTTATAGCCTGACGGGTTTATCATAGTTGTATGGTTTTGGTACGACGCTGTGATATGATAGCAGATTTGATTGAGTTAGAGATGGTCGATTTTGATGTCATTACGGGTACGGATTGATTATCATCCTATTATGCTATACTTGAGCTAAGATCGTGAGATTCTATTTTTGAGCGATGTAGTCCTAGCATTGAAGGGTTATGATGTGATGCTGAAGCATAGGTTTATTTCCTACCTTAAGGAGAGGAAACTGATTTCCAAAAGGATGTATATATCTTCTGGTTCGAGTTAAATATATGAATGTTGAGACGCCGACTTTCCAATCTGTGCCGATCGTGAATGAATTTCTTGAGCTGTTTCCTGAAGAACTTCCTGGTATACCTCCAGATAGAGAATTAGATTTTGATATTGATGTGCTTCTAGATACTCAGCCTATATCAATCCCTTCTTATAGATTAGCTCTAGCAGAGCCGAAATAGTTGAAAGAACAGATGGAAGATCTTCTTTATAAGAGTTTCATCTGACCAGGCATCTCAGCTTGGGGTGCACCAGTATTGTTTGTTTAGAATAAAGAATGTTTTCTGAGAACGTGTAGAACAAAGTTATTATAAAGAGCAAGTATCCACTGCCCAGAATTGACAGTCTATTTAATCAGTTATAGGGTGCCACATGTTTCTCCAAGATGGACTTGAGGTCGGGTTATCACTAGGTGAAAGTCAGAGAGAAAGATATTCCAAAGACAGCTTTCAAAACCCGATATGACAACCTTAAGTTTCTTGTTTAGTCATTTTGATTGACTAATGTGCCGGAAACTCTCATGGACCTAATGAACAGGGTCTTTAAGCCTTTTCTTGATACATTCCTTATTGTATTCATTGATGATATTCTGGTATATTCATAGAAAGAAGAGGAGCATACAAATCATCTGTAGCGATGTTGCAGACCTTCTAGGTCTGTAAGCTTTATGCAAAGTTTTCTAAATGTGAATTTTGGTTGAACTCCATAATATTCCTCAGTCCTATAGTGTCCAATGAGGGCATTAGAGTTGATACTTGGAAGATAAAGGCCGTGAAAAGTTGGTGCAGGCTGAGACTTCCTCGAGCAGGTTCGCCGGTTTCTTGGGGTTGGACGGTTATTATGGAATATTTGTAGAGGGCTTCTCCTCCATTCCAGCCTCGTTGACCATGTTAACACACAAAGCGACCAAGTTCTCGTGGTTAGATGCTTGTGCAAGAAGTTTCCAGGAATGGAAAGACAGATTGACCTCGACACTATTTTTGACCTTGTCGGAGGGTACGGAAGGGGTGCTATCTACTATGATGCTTTGGGAGTCTATGTGGGTTGTGTATTGATGCATCACGGTAGGGTGATTGTATCTGCATCCAGATAGTTTAAGAAACACTAAAAGAATTACCCGATACATGACCTAGAATCAACAGCAGCAACATTTGCATTGAAGATATGGTGTCATTAACTCTATGGGGTTTATGTTGATATATTTATAGATCATAAGAGTTGTTGATATATTTTTGGGGTTCATGTTTGTTACACCCCGTAGTTTCGTACGTGGAAATTTATAAGTGTTGGACGTTCTAAGTATGGATACTGGAGTTCATGAGGATGTAAGATATTCCTCGAAGTAATCCTATGGTCATGGAAGTTTACATCCAATAATAAGCTAGGAAACTCTAGGGACCAAATAATCGAAGAAAATAAATTTGTGAAATTTGAAAAAGTTGATGAATTTTTGGGTCAACTTCTGGAGAGGTGTATCTCCTAGTAGATTAAAGGTTTTAAGTGTGTTTCAAAAGCCTAAAATGAAGTTGATCAGCATAGTTTCCAACGGAACAAACCGCTCGTCGATACGATATAGAGAGAATTACGGACGTTACACGTTCAGCTGACCGAGTTAAATGCGTGCTTTCTGATATCCATACAATACCGACTTGCTCGGTAAGCGCACCGTGGACCCGACGAATTTGAACTAATATAAAAGGGGCCCTTCTTTTTTTAGCCAAAACCTCTTCCAAGTCTGTTCCAAAACCCTCTAGAAATTTTTTCCAACTTGAGCCAAATTTCAAGCCTAAATCAACGATAATTCAATTTTTATTTTCAGCAACATATAGTTGCAGTATAGAATCGCATAGCGACGCGTGGTTCAAGGTTTAGTGAAAAAAAGTGAAGATATGGCAATATTATCAGGAGTAAGGTATGAATCTCCTATTATTAATATTTATTTTGGTTTAGCGACGAGATAAAACTCTCAAATAGCCGTATAATAGTTTTATAAGGTAAATACGGGATAAACCCTATATGGGATATTTATGGAGTATTTTGGTGTTGAGAATATTATGATTAATGTTGGTATTGATGTTGTTGTTGTTGGCTGAATTACTAATTTGGGCTGGGTATATAAATGGTAGTGGAGATCTGTCTTAGAAATTTTGACAGATTCTAGAAAGATTTATTTGAAGGACTAAGACAAAGACCGAGTAGTTAAAGTTAAGGCAGAGGCCAAGAAGGTATGTTAACAACCCTTTCTTTCTAAAGGCATGATTCTTTCATCAGAACCTTGTGCCATATCCATAATATCCTTGCCTCCACAAATGCTAGAAGCCTATGAATCTCATTATCCTTATGATATTATTGAGCTTACTCATGATCTTGAGACTATTCTTTGTGATTGATCTCTCCTCATGTTACTTGTTCCTTCGAGGTGAGATATAGCGAAGATAATGATTTTATTTCAGGTCTTTGTCTAAGTTCATGATTCTAGACTCATGGTGACATTATCGATTTCATCTTACGATGGTTGATTCTTCAAGGAATGATATAGTGACAATGATAATGCTAATGATGATGTTGATTTTATTTATGTATTTTTATGTGTGTGTATGTATGTATGCATTGCATCCCACTAATCAGTTGGGCATAACACCGAGTCCCGAAAGGGGGTAAAAAGATAACAACGTAGTCCCGAAAGAGTAGGGCAAGATAACATCGAGTCCCGAAAGGGCCCAAGGTAAGATAACACCATGTAAGATGCTATATGTATATAAATATATACGTATCTATATATATTTTACCTAACGACCGAACGAGATATTATATATGTATGGAAAATTTTTAAAAAAGCTAAGCATGCACGACATTCGCCTTAAAAGGGCATTCAAAGGCACAAAGCTGATCTTGTTTATATTACCTTATCCCCATACATTCATTATATTAATTTTCTCCATGTTCGGTGATTTTGTAATATGTTACTATTCATGCCTTACATACTCGCACATTTTTAAATACCGACGTCCCTTCTTGTGATTGCGTTCATACTGCTGCAGGTGTAGATAGAAGAATAAGGATCTTCGATAGTAAGGTCGCTTTTCGGTGTACTAGTTCTCGATTGGTGAGCTCATCGCTTGCAGGCAATCGCCGAGATATATATATATATATATATATATATATATATATATATATATATATATATATATATATATATATATATATATATATATATATGTATGGTTTTGTTCGGGGTATGTCTGGGGCCGTTCCGACTTTGTATACTTGATCGTCATGTTGCATGAGGCTTTGCGACAATTCCTGTGTCATGCCTTAGTCATAGTGTGACGATAGTAATGTTGCATCATGGTCCAATGTACATATACGTATGCATGATATTATGTTTGTATTTAGCCTCTCGATCCTATTATTTCCATTTGAGACACGAAGGATGTAAGTTATAAAGTTGGGATTTGCTTCGTTTTCGTAGCGCTGCCGGTGCCAATCACGCCCTACTAAGGGTGGGGTGTGATAATGTTGGTAGACTACGATGTTGATATTCTTTATCATCCAGGAAAGGTAATGTTGTGGCTGACGCCCTTAGCTGACGATCCATGGGTAGTATGGCTCATGTAGATACAGAAAAGAGAGAATTGGTCAAACACATTTGCAAACTGGGGAGCCTTAAAATGACTCATGCAAAATTTCAAACTTGCATTCTTTGTTACAATTATTTATGCTAAA
>NW_026727571.1:0-57026 GCF_029784015.1 Lycium ferocissimum
GGAGCACTTCAAGATGGTGAATAGATATCCTAAGGGCGGATCACCAAAACGAGCGTCGTACTATGCGGGCATGAAACGCGGAAGAGAGGGTCGATACGGGATATGTGCGAGCATGTAAAACATGAAATATAGTGAACAGGATCATACTGAAATAAGGAGTGTAGAAAACTAGTACAATAACCAGAGAACCACAAGTCTTACCTTTGAAACATAAATCATACGTGTCAATATCATTGTTATATCCCGTATTTTGTACGTTGAAATATTTTAAGTTGGTTGCGACAAGTTATGGACAAGACTTTTAAATTCCGGTTTTGTTGGTTTTGTTTTAATGCACAAGTTGCATATTCATCTTTTCATGGGTATGGAGTGTTAAGGGTAAATTTGGATTAAGGAAAATTTGGGGTTGAAAGTGAATTATGGAAAGTTAATTATTTTTCATAAATTAAGGGCTAGAAGTGAAATAAATATTTCATGAAAATGGCCAAAAGAGGCCATGTGGCCGTGCATGTGGGATGTGGGCCATAGGCCACATGTGCTAATTATATATGTAGTAAAAGATGACAATTAAAGCATTCATCATCTTTCACCCCCTTAAGAAAATTCAAGAAGCATGGAGAAAGAAAGAGAGAGACCATTCGGCCAAGGCTTGGCCGAACATGGTGCTCACAAATTTTGTCCAAGAAAATTATTTTCTCCTAGATTTCCTACTAATTGGAAGGTCCTACGCAACATGGAGTTGTTGTTGAAGCAAGCAAAGTGTTTGTTCTTGAAGTTCTCAACTCTAGCCGAAGGAGGAACTAGGTGAAAGAGGTGAGGTTCAATCTTTATTTTCATATGTTATGCATGGTTTGTGTATGTTTTGGAGTGTGGAAATGAATGAAAATCATGAAATTGATGCATGTTGATGATGGCGTATAAGGGCTATTTTTGGTAATATAAGCGAATTGATTTTACTTAGTATTTTGGTCGTTGTTGTCATGGATTGCGTGATGAGAATGAAGGTATTGAATGATTCAAGTTGAAGTTATAATTGTTGTGTTTTGGCCGTGTATAGGTAGTGTGGTGTAGGAGTGAAGAACTAATTCTATTTAGTGTAATTTAGTTGTTGTGTTGCGGATTATGTGATGAAAATGAGAGTATTGGATGATACAAGTTGAAGTTGGAATTGTTTGTGAGCTAATGTAGAAGTTAGCGTATTGGTAGTATAGTTTCTTGCATTTACATGAATGATATTGTAATACGTGGTTGTTGATATAGTTCATGAATTTGGAAGAAAGAAATGTGTTATTGTTGTTTTCTTGAACTTGGAAGGTTTCGGGTTGCATTGTGTAGTGGATGGGCTGATTTGAATACTTTGTGAATTGTCGAAGTATTCTTGAATCTTGTCGAATGATCTTGGGTTAGTTTTTTTGAATATGCGGGCATTGATGTTGGCTTGAATGTATGAAGTTAAATTGAATGTGAATGGAATGTTGTTGAATTGTGTCGAAAGAGTTACTAACATTAGAATGCGTTTTGAACTCACTATTGATGTTGTTTATATAGTTGTTGGTATTGTTATTGAAGATTTGGCCGATTTTAATTCTCGGTGTTGATGGATTTATAGGGGAAGTGCTGCCCAAATTTCTATAAATAAAGTGATAGCGTAGAATTGGATTCCTAAGTGCTTATGGCTAATGTTGATATCAAATGACGTTGTTGTAGATCTTGAGAAGCTGAGACGTAAGTTCGGATTAGCTTAGGAAGCGGACGAGGTATGTAAAGCTTACTCTTTCCTTCTTTTGGCATGTCTTAGACGTAAGTAAGGTATGACATGATATGTCCCCTTGGGTAACTCCATTCTTAAGTCCCGATGTATGTTTACGATTCTTATTTGTTTCTTGATGTTGACATTCTTTATATGGTCGGACTATGGTCCTTAAGTTCTACGTATGATTGGGTTCAAATGTTGCAAAAAGAATTTTTGACCTTAAAAGATCTTATGTCTAAAAATGTCCGTAACTTTCATAGACGGAACCGGATTGCTTTGACATGCTCGTAAATGATTCCATAACATATAATGACTTTAGCTTTCATGGGCGGGCCCGGATTGGTTTGATACATATCCGTGGTCCTCGAGATTTTCATTGATATAGTCCTAACGACTTGCTTTTGAAAGAGCTTAACATGATTTTCGTTTTAACTCTCGAGCGTCGACTACTTACTTATCTATCGAGTCTTAAAGATGATTTATGTGCATGTGGTTTCTCACTACTACGCTCGTGCAAAGCTCAATATGTCTTTCACTGAGTCCCGGGCCAGGACACGCATTCGTGCACACTCCTTCGCATTATTCACCGAGTCCCTCACTCGAGGGCCGGGACACGCTATATATATATGTATATGATGATATGATGATATGGGGGTGGCGGCCAGGATGGCATATGATGATTCCATTCACCGAGTCCCTCACTAGAGGGCCGGACACGCTATATGTACATGTATATGATGATTTTTACCGAGTCCCTCGCTGGGGCGGGACACGCTATGCATGCATAAGTACACGATGATTATTTGTTTATGTTTCAGAGTCAAGCCTTATGATTTTCTGTACTCCTTACTCAGTATGATCCTGTTCTTGTATTTCACGCTTTACATGCTCAGTACATATTCCGTACTGACTCCCTTTCTTCGGGGGCTGCGTTTCATGCCACGCAGGTATATACAGACGAGTAGAAGATGTTCCAGCTGGATTGGCGAGCTTCATTTCCTCCCGGAGTGCTGCCGAGTCAGAGTGCTTTTGTTATGGTATCTGGAGTTGTGTTAGAGACTTTGCAGATAGTGTCGTGTATATAAGGTGTCAGTTTGTAAGCGGCTATGTGCGCGACGTATTATTATGCATTGTGTTACAAGTTTCATATGTTACGATTTTATTTGATGCGAGAAAGATGAAAAGCATATTGTTCTTCGAAAAGCTTTCCTTATGCATTCGTTATGATTTAAGGACCCGGCGATTATGAGTATAACGAGAGTCGGCGGGTTCGCTCGGCCTGGTAAGGGTCGGGTGCCCATCACGCCCTATCGGAAATTAGGGTGTGACAAATTGGTATCGAGCGAGTTCGTCCTAGGGTTGTACGCAAGTCGTGTTCGTAGAGTCCGTTTATGGTGTGAAGCGCGCCACATTTATAAACAGGAGGCTACGGGGCATCTAGGGTGGTTACTCTTCTTTCACTTCTTAGATCGTGCCATAGAGCCAAGTCATAGGAAATGAGATTCCCGACACTAACCTTTGATTCCAGCAGAAGGATGACATCAACAGGAGAAAGTGACTAGCGATATTGGAAGTTACAAGGCACGCAGGTAAGAAAAGGTATGAAAGATGTATGTCGGGTAAGATACTGAAGTACGGTCGAAATACAAGTTGAAGACTAAAAAGGAAAGTAAACGAGAAACTATGACAGGTGCAGATTGAGTTGGGCATACGAGGTATGTTCATTATTTTTGTACTGTTGTTGATATTGGAGCCCTGTGTGGCTGTGATATGATATGGTATATACACATATATGTGTTGGCCCATGGCACTGTTGGTATTTCCTGCGTGCAGGTTTTGAGATAGTAAGAAATATAGAGAAAACTCTGTCGAAATTTTTCCAGAAATAAAAAGAGAATGAGATATGGGTTTGTGATATGTTTTGGAAGGTCGTACTAATAGTAATGATAAGACTTGACTAAGCTACAAATACGGCTGTCATCGAGAAAGAAGTTAATTACTAACTTGAGGATAAGAATAATTAGAAGGTCGATATCGATATGATAAAAGAAACTGGAAAGGGCTTGTGATATTAAGAGATGATTTAGAAAAGGCCAGTAAACCTTGATAGAGAGTTATATTAAGGTACCGACTGAATGGATGAGCGAGGATAAATTATGACAAGTTTATCGTTGGAAGAAGTAATAGTATGATTAAGACAAGAAGTGTGACGGATATGAGTGTGTTGATAAGACAACCTGTGAGATATTAAGGACAAGATCGACCAGAAAAGGTAAGAAGTTAAGAAGTGTAACACTATGGGATCGAATACGAACAGGACATAACAAGGATTGATACGAAAATGAGTAAAGCCTAGCGAGAAGGTGGCCAAAGCTACGATGTGATCTAGGTAGCTAGAATGTAAAGGCAAGTGTGAAACGGAAAAGCGAGCTATAGAATAAATAAGGAAGGCTTATCAAGTTCTGTAGGGGAAGTTGGGAATAAGGGTTATATGATAACGGAAATGATAGCGAGGGTAAGAAAAGAGAGGGTAGTTGGAAGAAGGAAATAGGAAGGAAGCGAGATAACAGTGTAGTAATAGACCATGACATGCGTAACCAAGGATATGAGTGCTATAAGTGACGGGACTGTGAAAGACCCGGTTATAGAAAGGATGAGGAACGAGGTAAAATGGGAGCAGAAATCCAAAGGCCGATAACCAAGTATTTGTAAGTAACGACGACGAAGGTGCGATCGCTATCATTGGGAATCTGGAAATCTAGGACGAAAACTAGACATACACATAGGTGAGAGATGAATATTGAGGATTGAAAGGGCAACATAGTAATTGCGGAATCAGAAGAGTAAGAGACCCTTCTAATTCAGAAGGAGACGTGCTATGAGGACGTTTCGGAATCTGTTAAGATTTCAACTTACTCCAGATTATGTGGTGAAGGTCATGCGGTGAGGTGGACGTGATTATATTAGCATTACAGCATCGTATTTTATCAGAGTTTCAAAATTAAGCGTCTTTGGAGTGAGAGGAATTTCAAGATGGGTGACCCCCTGGGAAGTTTTCTGAAAGTCTTACAAATTCAGACGTAAGAAGCAAATGAGAGGCTAGAGTAATCTAAGGAGAATTAAAGTCTGTGGAGTGGGCAGAAACCTTAAGAGGTCGCGTAGAACGGGGCGGATGAGACCGGTGAAGAGAAAGGAAGTGCACCACAGTTTTAGAATTAGGGAGAATTTGAGTAGCGTGTGAGAATATTTTGTAAACGAGATGCTAGTAACCATGTATATATAGAGGTGTGTCTGTGATATCCCATACATGGCCATGTCAGCGGATATATGTATTCCAGCAATCAACGTGACGGTATATGGAAGGCATTAATCGGACAGAGTGACGAAGTTCAAGTGAGAAGAAAAATAAAAAGGCACGAATGTTGCAAGGCAAGCTGATGCTATTTTCGCTATAGGTTAAGCTGGGAAAAGTCTAATACAATGATATTTGGGAAAGAAAGAAAGTGATGGAAGGCAAGGGAATCAAAATGTCGGAATAAAAGTGCCTCCAAATTGGGAGTGGAAATATGGACATAGGGCGAGTATAAATGGATAATGGTATAAGTACACCCCTAAAGGGGGGAAGCGAGTGCGAGAGATGCAAGTGTAAGATGGAGACAATCGACACCACAATATCCTAAATACGGATGCTTGGGCTACAAGTAAGATTCCCTGCTAAGACAAGGTGGTAAGTACTTGATAAGAAGAGTGAGGACTTAGCAACGACAATGCAGCTGTGATATTTTGGGTACATTACAGAAAAATGTAATGATGGGTTAAGCCAATTACTAAAATAGAATTAGTACTGAGGACAAACAGGATATGGCTATAGTTGAACCAAAGGTCTACCCTGGTACCGGTTGTAAGACAAGAAGGAGAAGTTTAACCCGAGATATATTGGGCTTTATTATATTGTACACAAAGCAAGAAGATTGCGTACTAAGGACGTAGCTTCTGTTAAGGTATCGTGGCGGAATAATAACAGAAAGGAGATGACTTGCGAAGCTGAAGAGAAGATGAAGGAGAAATATAATTGGTAGATGAGATTATATGCTATGGTAGTAAAGGAAAACCCCCGAGATCTTTATAAGACCCTATGCGACTAGTTGAACATTCGAGGACGAATGTTCTAAAGGGGGGAAGGATGTTATATCCCGTATTTTGTACGTTGAAATATTTTAAGTTGGTTGCGACAAGTTATGAACAAGACTTTTAAATTCCGGTTTTGTTGGTTTTGTTTTAATGCACAAGTTGCATATTCATCTTTTCATGGGTATAAAGTGTTAAGGGTAAATTTGGAATAAGAAAAATTTGGGGTTGAAAGTGAATTATGGAAAGTTAATTATTTTTCATAAATTAAGGGCTAGAAGTGAAATAAATATTTCATGAAAATGGCCAAAAGAGGCCATGTGGCCGTGCATGTGGTATGTGGGCCATAGGCCACATGCGCTAATTATATATGTAGTAAAAGATGACAATTAAATCATTCATCATCTTTCACCCCCTTAAGAAAATTCAAGAAGCATGGAGAAAGAGAGAGAGAGACCATTCGGCCAAGGCTTGGCCGAACATGGTGCTCACAAATTTTGTCCAAGAAAAATTATTTTCTCCTAGCTTTCCTACTAATTGGAAGGTCCTCTATAACATGGAGTTGTTGTTGAAGCAAGCAAAGTGTTTGTTCTTGAAGTTCTCAACTCTAGCCGAGGGAGGAACTAGGTGAAAGAGGTGAGGTTCAATCTTTATTTTCATATGTTATGCATGGTTTGTGTATGTTGTGGAGTGTGGAAATGAATGAAAATCATGAAATTGATACATGTTGATGATGGCCGTATAAGGGCTGTTTTTGGTAGGTTATAGCGAATTGATTTTACTTAGTATTTTGGTCGTTGTTGTCATGGATTGCGTGATGAGAATGAAGGTATTGAATGATTCAAGTTGAAGTTGTAATTGTTGTGTTGTGGCCGTGTATAGGTAGTGTGGTGTGGGAGTGAAAAACTAATTCTATTTAGTGTAATTTTGTTGTTGTGTTGCGGATTATGTGATGAAAATGAGAGTATTAGATGATACAAGTTAAAGTTGGAATTATTTGTGAGCTAATGTAGAGGTTGGCGTATTGGTAGTATAGTTTCTTGCATTTACATGAATGATATTGTAATACGTGGTTGTTGATATAGTTCATGAATTTGGAAGAAAGAAATGTGTTATTGTTGTTTTCTTGAACTTGGAAGGTTTCGGGTTGCATTGTGTAGTGGATGGGCTGATTTGAATACTTTGTGAATTGTCCGAAGTATTCTTGAATCTTGTCGAATGATCTTGGGTTAGTTTTTGAATATGCGGGCATTGATGTTGGCTTGAATGTATGAAGTTAAATTGAATGTGAATGGAATGTTGTTGAATTGTGTCGAAAGAGTTACTAACATTAGAATGCGTTTTGAACTCACTATTGATGTTGTTTATATAGTTGTTGGTATTGTTATTGAAGATTTGGCGGAGTTTAATTCTCGGTGTTGATGGATTTATAGGGGAAGTGCTGCCCAAATTTCTGTAAATAAAGTGATAGCGTAGAATTGGATTCCTAAGTGCTTATGGCTAATGTTGATATCAAATGACGTTGTTGTAGATCTTGAGAAGCTGAGACGTAAGTTCGGATTAGCTTAGGAAGCGGACGAGGTATGTAAAGCTTACTCTTTCCTTCTTTTGGCATGTCTTAGACGTAAGTAAGGTATGACATGATATGTCCCTTGGGGTAACTCCATTCTTAAGTCCCGATGTATGTTTACGATTCTTATTTGCTTCTTGATGTTGACATTCTTTATATGGTCGGACTATGGTCCTTAAGTTCTACGTATGATTGGGTTCAAATGTTGCAAAAAGAATTTTTGTCCTTAAAAGATCCTATGTCTAAAAATGTCCGTAACTTTCATAGACGGAACCGGATTGCTTTGACATGCTCGTAAATGATTCCATAACATATAATGACTTTAACTTTCATGGGCGGGCTCGGATTGGTTTGATACATATCCGTGGTCCTCGAGATTTTCATTGATATAGTCCTAACGACTTGCTTTTGAAAGAGCTTAACATGATTTTCGTTTTAACTCTCGAGCGTCGACTACTTACTTATCTATCGAGTCTTAAAGATGATTTATGTGCATGTGGTTTCTCATTACTCTGCTCGTGCAAAGCTCAATATGTCTTTCCGAGTCCGGGCCAGACACGCATTCGTGCACATTCCATCGCATTATTCACCGAGTCCCTCACTCGAGGGCGGGACACGTTATATATATATATATATATATATATATATATATATATATATATATATATATATATATATGATGATATGGGGGTGGCGGCCAGGATGGCATATGATGATTCCATTCACCGAGTCCCTCACTAGAGGGCCGGACACGCTATATGTACATGTATATGATGATTTTACTTACCGAGTCCCTCACTAGAGGGCCGGGACACGCTATGCATGCATAAGTACACGATGATTATTTGTTTATGTTTCAGAGTCAAGCCTTATGATTTTCTGTACTCCTTACTCAGTATGATCCTGTTTACTGTATTTCACGCTTTACATGCTCAGTACATATTCCGTACTGACTCCCTTTCTTCGGGGGCTGCGTTTCATGCCACGCAGGTATATACAGACGAGTAGAAGATGTTCCAGCTGGATTGGCGAGCTTCATTTCCTCCGGGGTACTGCCGAGTCAGAGTGCTTTTGTTATGGTATCTGGAGTTATGTTAGAGACTTTGCAGACAGTGTCGTGTATATGAGATGTCAGTTTTGTAAGCGGCTATGTAAGCCGATGTATTATTATGCATTGTGTTACAAGTTTCATATGTTACAGATTTTATTTGATCTGAGAAAGATGAAAAGCATATTGTTCTTCGAAAAGCTTTCCTTATGCATTCTGTTATGATTTAAGGACCCAGCAGGATTATGAGTATAATGAGAGTCAGCGGATTCGCTCGGCCCTAAGTAAGGGTCGGGTGCCCATCACGCCCTATCGAAAATTAGGGTGTGACAATCATACCCAACCCGTTATGGGACTTAGTGACATAATTAGATAATCATCCTGTACATATGCATATATAACGTGTCCCATACAGTGAGGGACTCGGTGAATAAAATCATTATATACATACACATATAACGTGTCCGGCCCTCTAGTGAGGGACTCGGTGAATAAAGCCATCATATGCCATCATGGCCGCCATCCCGTATCATCATATCATCATGTCATCATATCATCATATACATATACATATACATATACATATAACGTGTCCGGTTTTCTAGTGAGGGACTCGGTGAATAATGCAAACCTAGGCTAGATTTGCCGCGCACGAAAATATGTAATCCAAGCCGGGACTCAATTGAAAGATGTAACAATATGCACGAGCGAGTGGTAAGTAAATATGCACCCAAATCATCTTTTGAGACTCAATAGATAAGTAGACACAATTAATTCTCGAGTGTCAGGATGATAGCCATATTAAGTTCTCTCTAAATGTCATTACGAACTATATTAAGGAAAGTCTCAGGGATCATAGACACGTATTAAATCGATACGAGACAGCTTATGAAGGTTAAGGACATTATTTGTCACACCCCTACTTGATGGGGCATGATGGGCACCCGACCCTTACTTAGGGCCGAGCGAACCCGTTGATCCTCGTGGTACTCATAATTATACTGGACTCTTAAATCAGAAAATGAATGCATAATGAAAGCTTTTCATAGAACAACATGCTTTTCGTCTTTCTCAAATCAAGTAAAATCGTAATCATATGAAATTTGTAACATAATGCATAATGATACATCGACTTACGAGCCGCTTACAAAACCGACATGCTATATACGTGACTTTGTCGCAAAGTCTCTAACATAAACCAAGATACCATAACATAGATACTCGACTCGGCGGCACTCGGAAGGAAATGGAGCTCGCCAATCCGGCTCGAAACATCTTCTACTAGTATCCTCTACACATCCGTATACACTGCGTGGCATGAAACGCAAGCCCCGAAGAAAAAGGGGTCGATACGGAAATATGTACCGAGTATATAAAGCATGAAATACGGAAAACGGGATCATAACCGAAGTAAGGAGTACGAAAATCTTAAGTGAGCATAATAACCAAGAATACCAAAATGCTTGCATTTGAAATACAAATCATGCATAAGAAACATAGTGAAAACAAGTGTAATAACAGAATGCCAATAATGCTTACTCTTGAAATACAAATCATGCGGTCAAAATTAATCATATATACATGCCTATATATATATATATATATATGGTCACCACCCCGTCTTTGGCGCCATAACACATCATAATCAATATATAATATTGCATATAACTCCCCCGTAACACATTATACTCGTGAAAACACATCATACTCCGTAACACATCATACTTCATATATATATACTTCATAACACATCATACTCGGTGGTGCATAGTGCGCACGATGATATAACCGGCCCGGGACTCAACGAAAGATGTAACAACAGTATGCACGAGCACAGTAGCGAGTAACCATATGCATATAAATATTACAGACTCAATAGATAAATAAGTAACCGACGCTCGAGGGTTAAGACGATAGTCATGTTAAGTTCTTTCTAAATGCCATTAGGACTGCGTTAAAAAGAATCTTAGGGATCGTAGACATGTATCAAACCAATCCGAGCCCGCCCATGAAAGTTACGGGCATAATACGTTATAGAATCCTGTACGTATGTATCAAGGCAATCCGAGCCCATTTATGAAAGTTAGGGACATTATTCAACATAAAATCTTTTAGGAACAAGAGCTCTTTATGCAACATTTATTATCCAATCATACAAAAGACACAAGGGTCATCGCTCGACTATTTTAGGAATGCTAACATCAAGAAGTGAATAAGAATCGTAGACCTACTCGGATCTTAGGAATGGAGTTACCCCAAGGCTCGTAACATATCATATCTTACTTACGTCTAAGACATGCCAAAAGAAAGAAAGGATAAGCTTTACATACCTGTTCCACCTCTTATTAGCTATGCTTATTCATCCAAGCTCGTAAGCCTACACTTAAAAGGATTCACACTAACGTTAGACTCTTTATTGCACACTTGTTCCAAATTTCAAATCAAACTACTCTATATTCTGCCGAAAATCGGGCAGCATCTCCCCTGTTTATATGCCTAGCCCAAAATTACAATTCAGCAACCAATCAACAACAACAATAATACCAACATCAACAACACTATTATTCATACCAACATATTCCATAAACATCCCACACGACGTTTTTCAACATACAACAACAATATGCACTTTCTTCCATCCCAATCAGGGAGTATAATCTCATCAATACGCCAACCATGTTAGATACCATTTTTATATGCATAAATCAGTCCATATACATGGCCACAACACGTCAAAACATCCCATAAACACAACAACTACAATACAACATTCTATGACCTTTTCTCCATGACTAGTTTCATTTTTAAGGCTTGCTAGACCTTCAAATAAACTCAACATAAAAGATGGGATAAATAACATACCTTATTCTTGAAAAAAACTCAGCCACATCAACCTTTTCCAATACCAAGCTTAAGTAGAAGCAAGAACAATCGCCTTTCACGGACTAGTTTGGCGTAATCTTGTCAAATTCTTGATTTATCGGACTATAATATTTGGGAGATGTTTTGAGAGGCTTCTAGGACTCTTTGGAATGTTAATATGCTGAAAAAAATGGGCTTATGGGGTATTTATAGCCCCCCTAGGTCGGTTCCACCGACTTATTCATGTGGGGCCCGTCGAACCATTTAGCAGCTTGGGGTCTTGCTCTTAAAATGGCCATAACTCTTGATTCCGACATTGTGTGAGGGCCCACGAACTATGGTTGGAAATATATTTCAATTATCTACAACTTTTATTCTTGGTATTTTTTCAAATTCCAAACTTATAATGCCGTTTTTGCCCCTCCAAGTCAGATCACCCGAAAACGTTTCCTTAAATCGTCCTTTTGGAGGGCTTATGTCCATATTTGGCTTATGGGTCCTTCTTAGGACTTGATCAACTTTCCATGTACTACTTGTATCACTTATAATATATCCTTTACAAAATCCGACATGTGGGCCCCACCTTAACTCATGGTTTCGAGGGCTATCATCAAGTGATCATGTTAACCGATTTACTCCATACACTCTCCAAATGTCATATATATGTTCTTATGCTCGGATAACATAATCTTCATCCATAATCCTTGTGTAACTTTGCTTTCTCCCCGAGCTCATACTAAGCGTCCACGGTCTTGATAACGCGAAATTTTCAAGGTGTAACATCCTTCCCCCTTTGAAACATTCGTCCTCGAATGTTAAACTAGTCTTCGGGGTCTTATAGGCACTTTTGGGGAGTTCCTTTTATAGCTACCACATACGATTTATTTATCAATCAACATAACCACTCTACAGGAATTTAGATTACTGTAGGCATAGGAAATAAGTAGGGATACTTATTCTTCTCTCTCTCTTCGGCTTCCCAAAAGTCATCTCCTTGCATTATTGTTCCGCCATAATACCTTAACGGAAGTCACGTTTTTAGTACGCAACTTTCTCGCCTGACGATCCGGTATGGCTATAGGTTGCTCCTCGTAGGATAACTCTTCATGGGTGACACTTTCAGAAATACCCAATCGCCAATCTAGAACTCTAAGTGTCGTTGTCGATTACCTGCGCACATGTTTTCGTTGACTACGAGTTTTGCTAATTTGTTAAACCAAAATTTCCGTACTAAACCTTGCCCCACTTTCCTTCAAAGCCTCGGAAGCTTAATCCGAGCTAGTAAATGTCCTCTTTGACCCGCGACGCGAACTTGGACTCTTATAATCGTAACATAAGTACCTACGATCTTGCATCTTCTCGACAATAACTCCAATGTCGCCAGAATCGGCTTCTTTCACTTTTTTTGCCCTCATGTACATTGATCGAAATTTTGGCTAGTATCTCGCTCTCGCTCTTGATTTTTGTCTCCATTATTGTAGTCTTGACTTATCGTGTCATAACTAACCATCGTTCTACAGTATTCTCTTTTTCCTGTTCCTTGTCCCCTTATCAGTGGACAACTACCTTGCTCGTATATGGCGCACTCTTTGCGTCTACCTCTCCAGTACCATCTCGGCTATCCTTTTTATACCTGTTGGTCTTAGACATACACTTGCATTGACTCCGTGTAGTTTATTAGTTCGGGTTCCCATTCTTTTACCTCTTGTCATTACCCTGAGTGTCCTTTAGGTTCGTCATCCTCTCTATCATCCTTTGTGAATTTGACTCGAAGACCTTTCTTGCTCTTTTCATTGCCCTTAAGACATGTTCTTTGCATATTTAGGTACGGCGCGAATTTACCCAATACGAGGGATTCAAATCATGGTCTAAAAATATCGTAGTTCCTCTTGACATAAGGTGCTCTCTTAAGTTATCTCTTCCATACTCTCTCCGCATGTCTACCTCATGGTACCCGTATTGTCAATTCGTTTCTACTTCTTTCCATTACCTTCCCGATATGCCAATACGCCTCGAACTTTATTCCCGAGCTAGTAAATTTCTTCTTTTGGAGCTTGAGACTATCGTAACTCTTTGTAGGTCCAACCTGTTCTTCCCCCCTTATTAAGGGGGCCCTTATACGCCAATAGTTCCCAAACGTCCATTATCTCGATAATTATGTGTCGCCCTTCATAACTTTCTTAAAACTGAAGTTCCTCCATCACATGGTCTGACGTATCTATCTTCTCGCTAGCTACACTTCTCGTATTTCCGGAATACTCATAAGGGTATCCAATTCCGATGCTTTCTTTTTTGTACTTGTCTTTCATGACTAACGGCACATCTTGGACTCATAGGTTAATGGGGACATCGAGATTCACTACGTCCTTTATGAAGTTTTCGGTTATACCTAAATCCTTATCTCTCTTCCCGACTTTCTTATAATATCTCTAAGGTTTCTTACCCTAAGTTCTTCTTCAATTTATGTCATATCGTTCTTGTCAATATTCCTATGCCTTTCCATTCCTTTCGCCCATTTAGCTCACTACTCATAATCCTTCTTAACTATGCAATCTGCATCCAAGTCTTCTGTCCTACTACTTCTTCTTGTTAGCTTTGGATTCTTACTAACTTGTCTCACAATTTACCCGTAGCCCAAGCATCCGTATCAAATATATTGTAGTGTCATATAGTCTCCATCTTACACTTGCATCTCTCGCTAGCTTGGAGGTGTACTTATACTATTATCCGATTATACTTTTGTCCTATGTCTTATTTCCAATCTCAATTAGGCGGCACTTTTTTTCAACACTTTGATCCCCTTGCCTTCCATCTACTCACCTTTTTTCTTTTTCAAATATCATTGTATTAGAACTTTCCAAGCTTAACGGTAGTGGAAAACAACATCACTTGCCTTGTAACATTCGTGCCCTTTATTTTTCTTTTTTTTGAACTTCGTTACCCTGTCCGATTAATGCCTTCCATATACCACAACGTTGGTTGCCGGAATACACATATCCACTGATATAGCCATGTATGGGATATCAGGTGCATACCTATATACATATATATTTTCTACTATCTTGCTTACAAAATATTTCCAAACGCTATTCAACTTACCCTGCTTCTAGAGCTGTGATGCACCTTCTTTCTCTTCACTGGTTCAGTCTGCCTCGTCCTATGTGACCTCTTAAGGTTTCCGCCCACTCTGTATACTCTAATTTCTCTTAGGCTACTCTAGCTTCCCATTTGGTTCTCCTGTGTCTGACTTTATAGGACTTTTAGTACACTTCCCAGGGGGTCACCCATCCTAAAATTTCTCTCATTCCAGCACGCTTAACCTTGGGAACTCTGATGAAATACGATACTTTAATGCTAGTATGATAGCGTTCACCTCACCGCATGACCTTCATCACGTAATCTGGAGTAAGTTGAAGTCTTAACAGGTTTCGAAACGTTCTCATAACACATCTCCCTCCGAATTAGAAAGGGTCTCTTACTCTTCTGACTCCACAATTACTATTTTAGCCCTTTTCAATCCTCAATATTCACTTTTCACCTATAGATATGACTACTTTCCGTCCTAGACTTCCAGATTCCCAATGGTGGTGAACACACCTCGATCGCCGTTACATATAAATACTTGGTTGTCGGCCTTTGGATTCTACCTCTCATTTTACCTCGTTCCTCATCCTTTCTATAACCGGGTCTTTCACATTCCCGTCACTTATAGCACTCGTATCCTTGGTTACACATGTCATGGTCTATTACTATACTGTTATCTCGCTTTCTTCTTATTTCCTTATTCAATTACCCTTTCTTTTCTTACACTCACCATCATTTCTGTTATGATATAACCCTTATTCCAAACTTCCCTTACAGAACTTGATAAGACCTCCTTATTCGTTCTATAGCTGGCTTTTCCATTTCACACTTGCCTTTACATTCTAGCTACATAGATCACACCATAGCTTTGGCCACCTTCTCACTAGGCTTTACTTATTTTCATAACAATCCTCATTATATTCACATTATATCTTATTCGTAATCAATCCTATAGTATAACACTTCTTAACCCTTTACCCTTTCTGGTCCACTTTATCCTTAATATCTCACAAGCTGTCTTATCAATACATTCATATCCATCACAATTCTTTTCCTCTTGTCTTAATCATACTATTACTTCTTTTAACTATAAGCTCGTCATGTAATTAATCCTTTTCTAAATCATCTCTTATATCACAAGCCCTTTCCAATTTCTTTTTACCATATCGATATTCTAATTGATATCACCATCAATTAGTTTCTTTCTCGATGTCGGCCGTACTCGTAGCTTAGTCAAATCTTATCATTACTATTGGCACGACCTTTCAAGACATATTACAAACCTATATCTCATTCTCTCTTTATTTCTAGGAAAATTTTGGCAGAGTTTCCTCTGTAATTGTTACTATCTCAAAACCTGCACGCAGGAAATACCAACAATGCCTCACAGGGCCAACATATGTATATATATATATCATATCATATCACAGCCACACAGGGCTCCCAATATCAACAACAGTACGAAAATGATGAACATACCTCGTATGCCCAACTCAAACTGCACATGTTACACTTTCTTGTTTACTTTCCCTTTTAATCTTCAACTTGTATTTCAATCGTACTTCAATATCTTACCCGACATATATCTTTCATACCTTTGCTTACCGCGTGCTTTGTGACTTCCAATATCGCTAGTCACTTTCTCAGTCGATGCCATTCTTACTGCTTTGAAATCAAAGGTTAGTATAAGGAATCTCATTCCCTATGACTTGGATCTATGGCACGATCTCGGATGTGAAAAAGAAGAGTAACCACCCTAGATGCCCGTAGCATCCTGTTTATAAATGTGGCGCGGCTTCACACCATAAACGGGACTCTCGGACACGACTTTGCGACAACCCCTAGGACGAACTTCTGCGATGCCAATTTGTCACACCCTGACTTTTGTTAGGGCATGATGGGCACCCGACCCTTACTTAGGGCCGAGCGAAACCGATCCTCGTTATACTCATAATCTTCCGGACTCTTAAATCATGAAATGAATGCATAATGTAAGCTTTTCAAAAAGAACATGCTTTTCGTCTTCTCAAATCAAGTAAAATTTGTAATCATATGAAACACCCGTAACATAATGATACATCGGCTTACTGAACCGCTTACAAACCCCGACATGTTATACACGTGACTGCATGCCAAAGTCTCTAACATAAAACAAGATACCATAACATAGATACACGACTCGGCGGCCTCCGGAAGGAAATGGAGCTCGCCAATCCGGGTGGAACATCTTCTACTAGTATCTCTCACTCATCTATACACACACGTGGCATGAAATCGACCCCAGAAAGGGGTCGGTACGGAATATGTGCGAGTATGTAAAGCATGGAATACGATAAACGAATGAAATGCAAGTAAGGAGTATAGAAAATAGTACGAGAACCGAGAAAACCACAAGGCTTGCCTTTGAAACATAAACCATGCATGTCAATATCATATCCAATTCACTATGGGACTTAAAAACATAAGTGAATAATCATCTTGTACATATGCATATATAACGTGTCCCGGCCCTCTAGGGAGGGACTCGGTAAATAAAATCATCATGTCATCATATCATCATATATATATACCGTACCCGGCCTACAGTGAGGGACTCGGTGAATAGAATCATCATATCATTATGTCATTATATCATCATATATATATACCGTACCCGGCCCTCTAGTGAGGGACTCGGTGAATAGAATCATCATATGCCATCCTGGCCGCCATCCCCATGTCATCATATCATCATATATATTTACCGTACCCGGCCCTCTTGTTATATCCCGTATTTTGTACATTGGGATAATCCGGGCTAACCATGATAAGTTAAGGACAAGACTATTCCGGGATGCGAGGTAGAGACTTTTGACCTTCGATTTTGTTTTAAGGCATAAGTTGCTTATGATTTTATTGGTATGGAATATTAAGGAAAATTTGGGGTCAAAAGTTAATTATGAAAAGTATTTATTTCATGAAAAAAGGCCAATGTGGCCGTGTGGCATATGAGTGGGGTACCACCCATGGCTTGGCCAAATTAAATTCATCCAAGCCATGTGTGGGCCATGGGACATTTGGATGAATTATATATGTGCACATTAGATGACAAGCTAGACATTGTTCATCATTTTATCACTCTAGAAACTTAGAGAAATATGAAGAACAACCAAAGGGGAGTATTCGGCCATGGCACCAAAAATTGGTGACCATGAATAGTGATAAAAAAAATATTTTCTTCTAGTATTCCAACCAATTGGAAGGTCCTTATTAACGTGCTTAAAAATTGACAATCATGTTGTTGCTTCATAATTTAAACTCACGTTGACAGTATTATATTTCGTATTTTGTACGTCGGATTATTTGCAAGCTGAGGTGGGCTCACACATTGAGATTTTTTTGGGACATGCGACAATTTATATGAATCACGTATGTGAAGTTAAACATAACTCAAGAAGGACCCTTGAGCCAAATCAAAGTGGCAGTCCTCTAAACAAATATTTTTAAGTAATGTTTTCGGGTGATACGATTTCGAGGGCGAGAAACGGTATTATAAGTTTGGAATTTGGAAAAACACCAAAGATAGAAGTTGTAGATAATTGAATTATCTTTCCAACCATAGGTCGTGGGCCTACAGATGACATCAGGATAAGGAGATATGAACGTTTTAAGGCGGAAAGGTCAGTGGGCTAGGCCCAAACCGGGCCCAATCGAGTTAGGCCCATGACCCATGCCTATTTAAGTGAAATTTCAGCCCTTTCCTCTCATTTTTCAGACCAAGAACACCAGAAAATTCTGGAAAGAGAGAGAGAAGAGCCTTGGAGAGAAGAAAAACCAATTTTGACCAAAATCGAGCCCCGATTTGAAGCCCATGAAGAGAAAGTGTTTAATTGCGTTGTCTTCAATTTGAGCTAAAAATCAACCAAGGAGAATAGTGATAACGTGGGGCTGCATGCTTAAGGTATGATTACGGTTCCTTTTCATTGTTAACGAGTTTATTTAGAATTTTAACGGATTAGCACGGAGGGAATAGCTCGATAAATTCGTTTGTTGGTGTTGTGAATTATGGAAGGAGATTTGAAGAGAATTTTGGATGAAAATAAATGTATTTAACTTGTAAAATATGAAGGCTGCTGTTATTGATGTTGTTCATATGAATTCCTACTCCTTTACGGAAATAAAATTATTAAATAGTTATATCGCAAATTTGGTTGGTTGAGAAATTTAGAAAACAGTGTGCGGGCTGTTTCATGGCATACGTCGGTATTGGAAATGATGTTAATACTATTGGTATTGTTGTTGATGTTGTTGGTTCGAATTGAGAATTCGGGCTAGGCATATAAACGGGGGAGATCTTTGCCGATTTTCGACGAATATAGAATGGTTTGGTTTGAAATTTGGAACAAGTGTGAAATAAAGAGACTAACGTAGCGTGAATCCCTTTAAATGTAGATTTATGAGTTCGGACGAATACGCGTAGCTAATAGGAGGTTGAACAGGTATGTAAAGCTCACCCTTTCTTTCTTTCTTTCTTTTGGCATGTCTACAATTCTCATTTGCTTCTTGATGTTACTATTCCTAATTCAGTCGAACTATGGTCTTTTTGTCTTTGGTATGATTGGATTTCAAAGTTTGCATAAAAAGTTTTGTTCCTAAAGGGTTCTATATAAAAAAAAATTTGTAACTTTCGTAGACGAGAACCGGATCGCCTCGATAAGCTCGTAGAAGGCTCTGTAGCGTATAATGACTATACTTTCCATAGGCGGGCTCGGATTGGGTTGACGCTCGTCCGTGGGTCCCGCGACTTTCCTTTGTATAGTTCTAACGACTTTTGAAGGAACTTAGCATGACCATCGTCTTAACCCTCGAGCGTCAATTACTTACTTACCTATCGAGTCCGTAATGACGATTATGTTCTCGATTTCCATAAGCTACTCCATATGGCTTTGAAACGTAACCATGATTTCTAAAGTTATATTTGATATGTTCCCGAGTGACATTCGGGGGAAACTTGATTTGACTATTCTCCTGGTTTTAAATGATAGTTCGTTTTGACTATTCTATGGAGTTTTTGAAATGTTTTAAACTGCATATAGTCTCCCATGACTGCTCGTGCATATGGTTGTTATATCTTTCGCGAGTCCGGGCCGGTTATGTTATCGTGCGCACTATGTTATATTCGGAGTATGATGTGTCCGGTTCGCCGAGCCACTCGCTAAGGCCGGGTACCGTGTATATTTACAGTGTTATGATGTGTTATGGCGTTATGATGTGTTATGTGATATGTCGGGTTACGGAGATTTGAAACCTTCCGGAGTATGATGTGTTATGGCGCCAATGACGGGCGGGCAACCATATTCCACCGAGCCCCAATGCATGATTTGTGTTTTGATAAGTAAGTATTTTGGTATTCTGGATTTTGCATTTATTTTCTGTACTTCTTGTTCCGATTATGATCCTGTTTACTATATTTCATGCTTTGCATACTCGGTACATATTTCGTACTGACCCCCTTTCTTTGGGAGCTGTGTTTCATGCCCGCAGGTACAGATACTCGTTGTGATGATCCGACAGCTTAGGCTTTCCATTCAGCTATTTTGGAGCTCTCCCTTGTTCAGGAGCCTATGTATTGGTACAGACTCTTCCGATGCATATGTATATGACTATTCATGGGTACGGCGGGGCCCTGTCCCGTCATATGATTTTGTTGTTACTCGTAGAGGTCTGTAGACATATGTGTGGGTTGTGGGTAATCACTGTTCAGTTGTGTCTGTGTGATTTGTGATTTGGACGTCCCCCTATACTATGATAGCCTTACCGGCTTATGTGTGATATTATCTGCTGAAAGTTATGACTATATATATATATATATATATATATATATATATATATATATATATATATATATATATATATAAATATATATTTGTGACTTTGGGGCGACGTTTCACTTTACGTATCGTATGTACGAGAATCTGGTTATGCTAGCTATGGTCGACGTCGATCTTTGTATATGTATAAATTTGTTTGTATCTTTGTTTTTCGGTTAATGGGTGTGTACGGGTGCCCAGCTCTGGCACTAGTTGCGGCCTACGGGGTTGGGTCGTGACACCTCTAGTGAGGGACTCGGTGAACAATGCAGTGAAACTGTGCACGAATACATACCTGGCCCGGGACTCGGTGAAAGAAGTAATAACGACTAGCACGAAGCGAGTAGTGAGAAACCATATGCATATAAATCATCATTTCAGACTCGATAGATAAGTAAGTAATCACGCTCGAGCATTAAAACGATAGTCATATTAAATCCGTTCTAAATGCCATTATGACTACGTTAAAGGGAGTCTTAGAGATTATAGACATGTATCAAACCAATCCGAGCCCGCCCATGAAAGTTACGGGCATTATGCATTAGAGAAAACTTTACGAACATATCAAAGCAATCCGAGCCTGTTCATGAAAGTTACGGGCATTATTCAACATAGAATCCTTTAGGAACAAGAACTCTTTATGCAACATTTACTATCCAATCATGCAAGAGACTCAAGGCAACAACTCGACTATATTGAGAGTGCGAATATCAAGAAGTGAATAAGAATCGTAGACATGCTCGGATCTTATGAATGGAGTTACCTCAAGGCTCGTATTATATCATACCTTACTTACATCTAAGACATGCCAAAAGAAAGAAAGGTTAAGCTTTACATACTGTTCCACCTCTTATTAGCTACGCTTATTCGTCAAGCTCGTAAGCTACACTTAAAAGGATTCATACTAACGTTAGACTCTTTATTGCACACTTGTTCCAAATTTCAAATCAAACTACTCTATATTGCCAGAAAATCTAAAAACATCTCCCCTGTTTATATGCCTAGCCCAAAATTACAATTCAGCAACCAATCAACAACAATAATAATACCAATGTCAACAACACTATTATTCATACCAACATATTCCATAAACATCCTACACGACCTTTTTCAACATACAACAAGAATATGCACTTTCTTCCATCCCAATCAAGGAGTATAATCTCATCAACACGCCAACAATGTTAGATACCATTTTTTTATGCATAAATCAGTCCATCCACATGGCCACAACACGTTCAAAACAGCCCCTCAAACACAACAACTACAATACAACACTCTATGACCTTTTCTCCATAACTAGTTTCATTTTAAGGCTTGCTAGACCTCCAAATAAACTCAACATAAAAGATGGGATAAATAACATACCTTGTACTTGAAAAAAACTCAGCCACATCAACCTTTTCCAACACCAAGCTTAAGTAGAAGCAAGAACAGTCACCTTTCACGGACTAGTTTGGCGTAATCTTGTCAAATTCTTGATTTATCGGACTATAATGCTTGGGGGAGGTGTAGAGAATTTCTAGGACCCTTTGGAATGTTATTATGCTGAAAAAACGGGGTTGATGGGGTATTTATACCCCTCCTAGGTCGGTTTCACCGACCTTCTCACGTGGGGCCCGCGGAGCCATTTGGCAGCTTAGGGTCTTGCTCTTAAAATGGCCATAACTCTTGATTCTGACATCGTGTGAGGGACCACGACCTATGGTTGGAAAGATATTTCAATTATCTACAACCTTTATTCTTGGTGTTTTTCTAAATTCCAAACTTATAACGTTTTTATAATAGTCAACTCCTCATCCGAAAACGTTTCCTTAAATCGTCCTTTTGGAGGGCTTATGTCCATATTTGGCATATGGGTCCTTCTTAGGACTTGCTCAACTTTCCATGTACTACTTGTATCACTTATAATATATCCTTTACAAAATCCTGACATGTGAGCCCCACCTTAACTCATGGTTTCGAGGGCTATCATCGAGTGATCACGTTAACCGATTTACTCCATACACTCTCCAAATGTCATATCTATGTTCTTATGCTCAGATAACATAATCTTCATCCATAATCCTTGTGTAACTCTGCTCTCCCCTGAGGTCATACTAAGCCGTCCACAGTCTTTGATAACGCAAAATTTTCCGAGGTGTAACAATTTGACACCCTAATAACCAATCCTCTCAACAATGTTCACAATCTTAAGCTTAGCAAGCTCTCAACACGCAAAAGAGTTTATGTCACGACCCAACCCCATGAGCCATGACTAGTGCCCGAGCTGGACACTCGTATACAAACCTGTTAGACATAGTCAGACTGAAACTAAGGACAGTATGGAAACTTGTAAAAGCAACTAAGGATTCATAATGCCATATATCATCATAAACACACGTATCCGAGGAGTCACACATTTAGCAAAACATAACACAATATGCAGCGTTGTGTCGCCACTATATACGAAAATATCCAAAACGAAGCATATCGACATAGCTGACCAAAACCTATACACAACCCATATATGTCTACAGACCTCTAAGAGTATAAAAGTAAAATATGACGGGACAGGGCCCCGCCGTACCCTTGGATATGCATAAGTCTACATCAAAGATCTATGCCAAAATAATCTAGGCTCGGAACAATGGAGCTCTCCGGACGCCCGAGCGAGAAGTCCTAGGGTGGAGGATCCCTTAATCCGAGTGTGGGCACTGCGGGCATGAAACGCGAGGCCCCGAGCGAAAAAGGGGTCGATGCGAGATATGTGCGAGTATATAAAGCATGAGATACAATAAAGAAGATCAAGGCGAATAAAAGAGATAACAAAAGGCAAGTATGATAATCAAAGATACCAATGCACCTGTGCCTTACGAGATGAGAATCATGCATATCTATATCATATACTATACCGGCCCATTATGGGACTCGGTGAATGAAGTCGTATACATGTATACCATACCGACCTCTAGTAAAGGTCTCGGTGTCATAATCATATCATATATATATATATATATATATACGTACCCGCCCTCTAGTGAGGGACTCGGTGAACAATGCAATGAGCGTGCACGAATACCGGCCGGGACTCGGTGAATGATATATTAACGGCATGCACGAGCAGAATATCATGAGCAACCATATACAAACTAAACCATCATCTGAGACTCAATAGAATAATGAGAATGAATTAACACTTGAGAATGTCACTTTGGATTATATCAAAATAGGACTTCTGGAATCATAGACACGTATCGGGACATAATGAAATAGCTTAAAATCAAGAACATTAGCCATTCTAGTGTCTCTAAGAATAGGAGCTTCTTTGGAGTTTATACGTTCGTCGTACGTGTTTGGCTCATATAGATCATGCCAAAAGAAAGAAGGGATAGCTTTACATACCTTTGATGCTTAATACGGTGACTATATATATATGCCCAAAGTACCTCAACCTATATTAAGACGTTAAGAACTATGGTTAAGCTACGGAAAGGCTTAAAACGTATTTCCAAGTTAGTAGCTCATTTCTAGAAAATTGGGCGGCATTTCCCCTATATTGTTCACTTCCCTCACATTTAAGCCAACTATGAAAACGACCAGAATAACATCAACAACAACACGTCCAAGTTACCATATCAAGAACTAGCCAAAACAAGATTCAAGAACACCCCGAAACAGCCCGCACCGCACGCACAACACTCCAAATCAGTCCACACGTTGCACATTCAACAATAATCAACATAACGACCACGACATACTCAAGTTATTCCTAATGATCTATAGCCACAACACATCATCGAAATGACCTTACAATAACATGCTCCAAACAGCCCATTACTACAACAACACAATACATAATCATAACCACACTTAGTCCTTCAACTCAACAAGAACAACCCCTAATTACAATATAACAATGCCTAGCAACCTTATGAACATCTAATCCAATTCATGCCCTAACAATTTCATATAAACAACTACAACTTTAAATATCAAGATTCCTTCACTTTTAACGCACAATCAATAACAACAACAATCAAACCCAATTTAATTGAAACAACTCCAATTCAGCCCAATTACAACACCAACGAAATCATGCATTTTCTTACTTTCAATTTCGCCTAATACAAATTAATCTCTCAATTACAACATCATTTAACTCCAATTACACTATAAGAATAAGAAATCTTACCTTAAATTAACAAGAACAGATCCTACAATCACTTACACCAATTGCACCACTTCTTCCTCCTCAATTTAAATTCTAACGTGGCTGCCTCCTTTGGACGTTTAGAACACCTTAGGGAATTATAATTTTCTTCCTCTTAAATTCTTGAAATTTGTTTGTGAGCTCAAGAGCAGCCATGGCTGTTTGTGATGCTTTCTTTCAAATGAAATGTGAAGGTGAAAGTGTATTCTAATGAGTCATCAACTAAAATATATAGGCAGCCAGCCCATAGGACACGTGCCCCACTTGGGCATGTCACCAATCCTAATCAGCCACGTTTTTTGTGGGGCCCACTTAGTGGTCTAATTAGGTTAATTAATTTCCCACTTCAATAATGTTCCTACATTAATTGTAATTAATTAGCAAACCGTGCAATATAAAAATTGGGATTAAAAGTCCTTGTGATACAATCCTAAATGGCACAAATGACTCAACTACTCAAACTTCTCCAAGGATTTATGTTGGAGGTGGATTCATCGAGGATGGAGCTTTAGAAGCATTTAAATGGAGTCATTGGAGGGCCTTCAAGCTATGGGAGATAGCATGGGAGAAGAAGTCAAGAGTCCAAGGCCCAAGGCTTGCCTCTTAAAGTGGCTACAATTGCAAGCTTGGGTGATTCAAGGCCAGAAGATGGCTAATTGAGCAAAGGGCTATTTGTGCAAGTGGCTACTTTGCGCAAGGAGGGTTATGATTGCAAGAAGACCATGCATTCAAGGTTTATTAGAGGGCCATCTATGCAAGGAGGGACGTGTTTGGCCATTGAAGGCCAATCCTTGAATTGAAGACTACACTAAGAAGATTAGCCAAACAAGGCCCTTAATTCATTAAGGGTAGCATTGTAATTGGCTATTAGTCTTTTTTACTTAGCTTGTATATATAGCTTGTATTTCATTTCATTTAGGGAGCTTTTGATGAATTGATGAATATTTGAGTGTTTTAGGGTTATCTCTAGAGAGAGAAACTTGTGAGAGGCCTTTGGTAGGCTCTTGTTGATTATTGATTGTGAGGGGATTGGTTGCTTGGGAATTCAATTCCCTTGAGGTCATCCTAAGAGGTTTGTGCTATGTAGAGTGTAATTAGGAGGTCTTGGTTATTGAAGAACCTTGGTTGCCTAATTGTGCCTTTTTTTGTGTCAATCTATCTATCTTTCTTTTGTCACGACCCAACCCCGTAGGCCGTGACTAGTGCCTGAGCTGGGCACTCGTACATACCTATTAACCATAATCAGCATGCAAACAACTTATACACATACTGTTATATCCCGTATTTTGTACATTGGGACATTCCGAGCTAACCGTGATAAGTTAAGGACAAAACTATTTCGGGATACGAGGTAGAGACTTTTAACCTCCAATTTTGTTTTGGAGCACAAGTTGCTTATAATTTTATTGGTATGGAACATTAAGGAAAATTAGGGCTAGAAGTTGAAATAAATATTTCAAGAGAAGCCACAATGTGGCCGTGTGGGGCACCACCCATGGCTTGGCTAATTTTGATTGATCCAAGCCATGTGTGGGGCATGGTCCACTTGGATGAATGATATATGTGGACAAGTGATGACAAGCAAGACATAATATTCATCATCTTTACACTTAGAAGCTTGGAAAAACTTGGAGAAAAAGAGAGAGCTATATTCGGCCATAGCTGGCCGAATTTGAGGTGCATGAGAAGTGATCAAAAAATAATTTTCTTCTAGCAATTCAACCAATTGAAAGGTCCTTATTAACGTGGAGTAGTTGTTGGAGCAATCAAACCATTCGTTTTTGCCATTTACAACCCTAGCCGAGTTGAAGAACTAAGTGAAAAAGGTAAGGTTTAATCTTCTCTTACATATGTTGTGGATGGTTTGTGTATGTTGTAGAGTGTATAAATGGATGAAATTCATGAAATTATGTGTGGCGGTGTTGTAGCCGTGAGTGGGCTGTTTTGTGTAGAGATGATGAACTAATTTACTTAGTATTTTTTGTTGTTGTTGTTGTGGATTCTATGGTAAAAATGAAGGTTCAATGGTTCAAGTTGAAGTTGTAATCGTTGTGGGCTGTTTTAGAAGCTAATGTGATTGTAATATAGTTTCTTGTATTTATGAGAATGATGTTGTTAACGTGTGGATTGTTGATGTAGTTCATGAATTTGGAAGAAAGAAATGCGTTGTTGTTGTTCCCATTGAAGTTGGAAGGTTTCGGGTTATGTTGTATGTTGGTTGGGTTATTTTGAATATTGTGCGGATTGTTTGAAGTGTTCTTGAACCTTGTTTGAATGGTTTCGGGTTAGTACTTGAATGTGTGAGCCTTGATGTTGGCTTGATTGTGTGCGGTTGATTTGAATATAAGTGAAATGACGTCGAATTATATAAAAAGGAATTACCAACGTTAGAATGTGTTTTGAATTACTTGTTGATGTTTTTAGTATGGTTGTTGGTATTGTTGTTGATTATTTGGCCGAGTTGAATTCTCGGGGTTGTTGAATTTATAGGGGAAATGCTGCCCAAATTTCTGTAAATGAAGTGCTAGCTTAGGATTGGATTCTTAAGTATCTATAGCTAATGTTTGGTGTCTAATGACGTTGTTGTAGATCTTGGGAAGCGGGACTTAAAGTTGATTAGCTTAGGGAGCGGACGAGGTATGTAAAGCTTACCCTTTCTTTCTTTTGGCATGTCTTAGATGTAAGTAAGCTATGATACGATATGAGCCTTGGGGTAACTCCATTCTTGAGTTTCGAGCATGTCTACGATTCTTATTCACTTCTTGATGTTAGCATTCCTAATATAGTCGAGCTATGGCTCTTGTGTCTTTTATGTGATTGGTCAATAAATGTTGCATAAAGAGTTTTTGTTCCTGAAAGGATTCTATGTTGAATAAATGTCCCTAACTTTCATAAATGGGCTCGGATTGCCTTGATACGTACGTACAGGATTTTATAATGAATAATGCCCGTAACTTTCTTGGGCGGGCTCGGATTAGTTTGATACATGTCTACGATCCCTAAGATTTTCTTTAACACAGTCCTAATGGCATCTAGAACGGATTTAACATGACTATCGTTTGATACTCGAGCGTTGACTTGTCTACTTATCTATAGAGTCTTAAAAGATGATTTATGTGCATATGGTTTCTCACTACTCTGCTCGTGCGAGCTGTTATTTCTTCTTTCACTGCGTCCCGGGCCAGGGCATGTATTCGTGCAACTCCACTGCATTATTCACCGCGTCCCTCACTAGAGGGCCGGGGCACGTTATATGTATATGTATATGATGATATGGGGGAGGCGGCCAGGATGGCATATGATGACTTCATTCACCCCGTCCCTCACTAGAGGGCCGGGGCACGTTATATGTACATGTATTTGATTATTTTATTCACCGCGTCCCACACTAGAGGGCCGGGCACGTTATATGTACATGTATTTGATGATTTTATTTACCGAGTCCCTCACTAGAGGCCGGGACACGTTATATATGCATATGTACATAATGATTATTTACTTATGTCTCTCAGTCCCATAATGAATTGGATATGATATAGACATGCATGATTTATATTTCAGAGGCAAGCCTTATGACTCTCTATACTCCTTATTTCAGTACGATCCTATTTACTGTATTTCTTACATGCTCAGTGCATATTCCGTACTGACCCCCTTTTTTCGGGGGCTGCGTTTCATGCCACGCAGGTGTATACAGATGAGTAGAAGATGTTCCGGTTTGGATTGGCGAGCTCCATTTCCTTCCGGGTCTCTGCCGAGTCAGAGTATCTATGTTATGGTATCTTGAGTTATGTTAGAGACTTTGCAGACAGAGTCACGTGTATAACATGTCAGTTTTGTAAGCGGCTCTGTAAGCCGATGTATCATTATGCATTATGTTACAGATTTCATATGATTACAGATTTTACTTGATTTGAGAAGGATGAAAAGCATGTCTTTTTGAAAAGCTTACATTATGCATTCATTTCATGATTTAAGAGTCCAGTAAGGTTATGAGTATCACAAGGATTAGCGGGTTCGCTCGGCCCTAAGTAAGGGTCGGGTACCCATCATGCCCTATCAAAAGTTGGGGTGTGACAAATTGGTATCGAGCGATTCGTCCTAGGGGTTGTACGCAAAGTCGTGCCTGAGTAGAGTCCGTTTATGGTGTGAAGCACGCCATTTATAAACGGGAGGCTATGGAAGCATCTAGGGTGGTTACTCTTCTTTCACATCCGAGATCGTGCCATAGAGCCAAGTCATAGGGAATGAGATTCCTTCTACTAACTTTTGATTTCGGCGAGAAGAATGGCATCGACGAAGAAAGTGACTAGCGATATTGGAAGTTACGAGCACGCAGTAAGCAAAGGTATGAAAGATATATGTCGGGTAAGATATTGAAGTATGATTGAAATACAAGTTGAAGATTAAAAGGGAAAGTAAACAATAAAGTGTAACAGGTGCAGTTTGAGTTGGGCATGCGAGGTATGTTCGTCATTTTCTGCATCACTGTTGTTGGTACTGAGAGCCCTGTGTGGCTGTGATATGATATGATATACATATATATATATATATATGTTGGCCCTGTGAGGCATTGTTGGTATTTCTGCGTGCGTGTTTTGAGATAGTAACAATTACGGAGGAAACTACGCCAAAATTTTCCTAGAAATAAAGAGAATGAGATATAGGTTTGTAATATGTCTTGAAAGGTCGTGCCAATAGTAATGATAAGATTTGACTAAGCTACAAGTACGGCTGACATCGAGAAAGAAGGTAATTCTTTGAATTGAGGATAATAATAAGTAGAAGGTCGATATCTATATAGTAAAAAGAATTTGGAGAGGGCTTGTAATCCTAAGAGTTGACTTAGAAAAGGGCTGGTAAATCTTGATGGAGTGTTATTTAAGTCTTACCGAATTGATAAGCGGTGGATGAAATATGAAGAGCTTATAGTTAAGAGAAGTAATAGTATGATTAAGACAAGAGTACAGAGGAAAAGAATTGTGATGGATATGAATGTATTGATAAAACAGCTTGTGAGATATTAAGGATAAAGTGGACCAGAAAGGGGTAAAGGGTTAAGAAGTGTTATATTATAGGATTAATTACGAATAAGATATAACGTGAATATAATGGGGATTGTTATGGAAATAAGTAAAGCCGAGTGAGAAGGTGGCCAAAGCTATGATGTGATCTATGTAGCTAGAATATAAAGGCAAGTGTGAAACGGAAAAGCGAGCTATAGAACGAATAAGGAAGGCTTATCAAGTTCTGTAGGGAAAGTTTGGAATAAGGGTTATATAACAACGAAAATGATAGTGCGCATAAGAAAAGAAAGGGTAACTGGAAGAAGGGAATAAGAAGAAAGCGAGATAACAGTGTGGTAATAGATCATGACATGTGTAGCCAAGGATACGAGTACTATAAGTGACGGGACTGTGAAAGACCCGGTTATAGAAAGGATGAGGAACGAGGTAAAATGCGAGCAGAAATCCAAAGGCCGAAAACCAAGTATTTATAAGTAACGGCGATCAAGGCGTGTTCATCACCATTGGAAATCTGGAAGTCTAGGACGGAAAGTAGTCATGTCCATAGGTGAAAAGTGAATATTGAGGATTGAAAAAGGGCTAAAATAACAATTGTGGAGTCAGAAGAGTAAGAGACCCTTTCTAATTCGGAGGGAGATGCGTTATGAGAACGTTTTGAAATCTATTAAGACTTCAACTTACTCCAGATTATGTGATGAAGGTGATGCGGTGAGGTGGACGCCATCATACTAGTATTAAAGCATCGTATTTCATCGGAGTTCCAAGGTTAAGCGTGCTGGAGTGCGAGAAATTTTAGGATGGGTGACCCCCTGGGAAGTGTACTAAAAGTCCTATAAAGTCAGACACAGGAGAACCAAATGGGAAGCTAGAGTAGACTAAGGGAAATTAGAGTATACGAGTGGGCGAAACCTTAAGAGGTCGCATAGGACGAGCGGGCCGAACCGGTAAAGAGAAAGAAGGTGCATCACGCTGTAGAAGCAGGGTAAGTTGAATAGCGTTTGGAAATATCTTGTACGCAAGATAGTAGTAAATATATATGTATATAGGTATGCACCTGATATCCCATACATGGCTATATCAGCGGATATGTGTATCCCGGCAACCACCGTTGCGGTTGTTATATCCCGTATTTTGGTACATTGGGATATTCCGAGTTAACCACGATAAGTTAAGGACAGGGTTATATTTTCTTCCGAGTTTGTTGAGTGCATAAGTTGCATATTCATCTTTTTATTCGTATGGAGTGTTAAGGGTAAATTTGGAATAAGAAAAATTAAGGGCTAAGAGTTGGAAGAAAAATATTTCATAAAGTGGCCAAAAGTTAATTATAGAAAGTTGGCCATTTCATGAAATTAAAGGCCATGTGGCCGGCCACATGGTGTGGGCCCAAGGCCACATGGATGAATTATATATGTGTGTACAAGATGACAATTAGTCATCTTCATCATTTTCCACTCAAGAAATTTCAAGAAACTTGGAGAAAGAAAAGAGAGGGAGAGTTCGGCCATGGGAGCAAAAATGGAAGACCATGAGTAGTGACCAAAAAATTATTTTCTCCTTGCTTTTCTACCAATTGGAAGGTCCTCTACAACGTGGAGTAGTGGAGCGAGTAAACCGTTTGTTGTTGCCATGAACACCCTAGCCGAGTGGAAAAAGTTAAGTGAAGAAGGTGAGGTTTGATCTTCTTTACATGTTTTATAGGTGTTTGTGCATGTTGTGATATGTAGAAATGAATGAAACCATGAAGTTATGTACGTGGAAGTTTGGCCGTGTAGGTGTGTATGGTGTAGGAGAAATGAATTAATGTTATTTAGTACTCTAGTTGTTGTTGTTGTATGGATTCTATGGTGAAAATGAATTTCTAATGATTTAAATGGAAGTTGTAGTCGTTTGTAGGTTGTTGGAGAAGCTAATGTGATTCTAATATAGTTTCTTGCGTTTATGAGAATTATGTTACTAATCGTGTGGATCGTTGGTGTAGTTTATGAATTCGGAAGAAAGAAACTTGTTGTTGTTGTTCTTATGGAATTTAGAAAGTTTCAGGTGGTATTGCATGTTGGCCGGGCTATTTGAATATTGTATGGATTGCTTAGGATGTTCTTAAATCTTTTTTGAATGGTTGCGGATTGGTAATTGAATATGTGAGCATTGGTATTGGTTTGATCGTATGTAGTTTGTTTGAATATAAATGAAATACTGCCGAATTGTGTAGAAAGGAATTATTAACGTTAGAATGCGTTTTGAATCACTTATGGATGTTGTTAGTATGGTTGTTGGTATGGTTGTTGTTGATTTGGCCGAGTTGAATTCTCGGGGTTGTTGAACTTATAAGGGAAATGCTGCCCAAATTTCTGTAAATAAAGTGATGGCTTGGAATTGAATTCTTCGATGCCATGACTAATGTTTGGTGTCCAATGACGTGTTGTAGATCGTGAGAAGTCGGGACTAAAGTTCGAGTTAGCTTAGGAAGCGGACGAGGTATGTAAAGCTTAACCCTTCTTTCTTTTGGCATGTCCTAGTTGTAAGTAGGCTATGATACTAGCCTCGGGGTAACTCTATTCTTGCGATCCAAGTATGTCTACGATTCTTATTCACTTCTTGATGTCCACACTCTTAATGTAATTGAGCTATGGTCTTTATGTCTTTTGTATGTTTGGATTTCAATGTGCAAAAAGGAATTTTTGATATTAAAGGATTCTATGTCTAAAAGTGTCCCCAACTTTCGTAGACAGAACCGGATCGCCTCGATATGCTCGTAGGATATTCTGTAGCGTATTATGACTATACCTTCCATAGGCGGGCTCGGATTGGGTTGACGCTCGTCCGTGGGTCCCGCGACTTTCCTTTGTATAGTTCTAACGGCTTTTTGAAAGAATTTAATATGTTTATCATCCCGACCCCCGAGTATGATTACTTATTTATCTGTTGAGTCTGAAATGAGGATTTTTATGCATATGATTTTGATACGTAACTATGATTCCTAAAAGTTCTATTTGATATGTTCCCGAGTGACATTCGGAAGAAACCTGATTTGACTATTGTCTTGGCTAATAAATGATAGTTCGTTTTGATTATTCCATTGGGTCTTTGTAAATGTTTTGCATTATATATGGTTTTCCACGATTCTGCTCGTGCACACTATTGTTACTTCCTTCGCCGAGTCCCGGGCCGGTATGTTATCGTGCGCACTATGCTATATTCCGAAGTATGATGAGTTATAAAGTATGATGTGTTACGAAGTATGATGTGATACAGAGTATGATGTGTTCGGAGATATGCAACATTCCGAAGTTGATGAGTTATGGCGCCCGAGACAGGAGGGGCGACCATGTTCCGTCCGCCGGGTCCCATTACGGACCATATGTGGTATGTGATATGATAATATAATGGCATATGATCTTATTTACCGAGTCCCTCGCTAGAGGGCGGGACACGATATGTGTGCATATGATATACGATATTGACATGCATGATTTATGTTTCGGGAGTAAGCATCTTGGCATTCGATTATTATACTTGAAATTACGGCATTACGATTATTATACTTGAAGCATTTTGACATTCGATTATTATACTTATTTTCCGTACTACTTATGCACGATACGTATTTCGGATGCAAGCCTTCGATATTCGGTTATTGTGCTTACTTTACATACTCCTCACTTCGCTTATGACCTCGTTTTACGTATTTCATGCTTTACATACTCGGTACATATTCCGCTTTTCTCCTTTTCGGGAGCTGCGTTTCATCGGCGCGGTACGGATACTTGTTTGGATGATCCACCAGCTTAGGATTCCTGTTCAGCTGTCTTGGAGCGCTCCCTTGTTCCGGAGCCTACACTCTGGCCCAGATTCTGTTATGGTACATACGTATATTTATTCAGGGGTACGGCGGGGCCACGTCCGTCATATGATTACGTTATTGCTCTTAGAGGTACGTAGACATGTACGCGTGGGTTGTGGGTAGTCACATTCGGTTGTGTACGTATGATTTGCGATACGGACGTCCGTATTATGATAGCCTCACCGGCTTATGTATTATGTATATGTGTATACGTAGTGACTTTAGGCGACGTTTTATTTTTTTTGTATGTATAAGATCTGATTGTGCTAGCTACGGTCTGACATTTGATTTCTGTATGGGTATAAGTTATTTGTGTGCTGTTTCTGTTGATGTGTGTACGGGTGCCCAGCTCGGGCACTAGTCACGGCCTACGGGGTTGGGCCGTGACAGCGGTATATGGAAGGCATTAATCGGACAGGGTAGCAAAGTTCAAGTGAAATGAAAAATAAAGGGCACAAATGTTACAAGGCAAGGTGATGTTGTTTTCACTACAGGTTAAGCTGGGAAAGTGCTAATACAATGATATCTGGAAAAGAAAGAAAGTGAGTAGGTGGAAGGTAAGGGGATCAAAATGTCAGAATCAAAGTGCCGCCTAATTGAGATCGGAAATACGGATATAGGGCAAAGTATAATCGGGTAATAGTATAAGTACACCCTTAAGGGGGGAAGCGAGTGCGGGAGATGCAAGTGTAAGATGGAGACAATCGACACTACAATATATTTGATACGGATGCTTGGGCTACAGGTAAGATTCCTTGCTGAGACAAGTTAGTAAGATCTAAAAGCCAGCAATAAAGGGGTAGAAGTCAGGATGGTAATTGAGATAGTGCTGAGAATTAGTTGTGGAGATCTTAAATGATATGACATTAGAAAGTGGATGCTTAAAAAAGGAGAGAATACGACAAGAGAGAAGGATAACGAGTAACTTACAGAGGCATTGTAAAGGATGACACTGCTATGCTAAATTACAGGCTATGATGTGGGTGATAGAGTTGCTCGCTAATGATACTGCGACCTATAAGTAGCAAGGGAGAAAGATAGGAAACCTCCTATAGTAGGAAGTGAGAAAAATCAAAGGAGTGAATAAAGGAAGGGAAAGGAGTATGACAAAATAGGCTATGAATGAATGTTAGTACGGAGGGAATATGTGAAGTAGAATGAACCACAGATCTATCCCGATACCGGTTGTAAGATAAGAGAGGCGAAGACAAGGTAAAACATAAGAATTAGTAAAGCCACGCTAAGGTATTTCTTGGGCTAATTTGAGCACCTTCGTATATTCGCGTAAAGATTGCAACATCATGTGTGACAGGAAAGTTGAGATCAAGATCTGAGCAAAGGGATAATAGAAGAGTTTGAATTAAAGATAAAGAGACGACACGAGATAATGTGCCTAGGATGTTACAAGTTGAGTAAAAGAGGATTATAAGACGATTTAAGCAAGATGATCAGAACTAGCTGGTTACTAAAAGAGGGTGAATTTATATGTCAAATTCTTTCAGGTTATACCAGCTGACGATAGTTAAAGCAGGGAGCGGCTATGTGAAGTTATTATATGAGGGGACTCCATCGCTACTTGATAACTAACTCCAAAGATAGAGACTAAGAGCAAAAGGTAGAGTGACAGTTAGAGTCTTTTAAAGGAGTCGAGAAGAAATACATGAGGCGGAAAATTCCAGAATACGGACTTCATGACAAACTTACCTCGCACTCTGCGGGAGAATGACTCTATATAGATTAGGGTGGATGGGCGGACGACATCAGCCCACCTTCTTCCAGTCAGGACCAGTTATCCAGTTAAAGGCTATGCGAAAGTATATAGAGAGACTTTATGAAGTTCTCACATCTATGATCTCAGACCGAGCATACTATTTAGACGCTAGGAGATATGTTGCGGGCCCGTGTTATTGACTTCAGAGGCAGCTGGGGTGATTATCTGCCACTTATGGAATTTGTCTATAATAATAGCTACCATTCTAGCATCCAGATGGCTCCGTATGAGGCGGTATGGCAGAAAGTGCAGATCACCTACTGGCTGGTTTGATGTTGGGAAACTAAGTTAATCGGCCCAGATATGATTCAGCAAGCCATTGATAAGGTAAAACTTGTTCGGGAAAGGTTATTAACAGCTCAGAGTCGACAGAAGTCGTATGCAGATAATCGACGTCGACACTTAGGGTTCCAGATTGACGAGTGGGTATTCTTGAAGATATCACCCATGAAAGGTGTAATGAGATTCGACAAGAAGAAGAAGCTCGGTAAAGGGGTATATTGGACCTTATTATATTGTTCGTAAGGTAAGCAAGGTTGCCAGTGAATCTGCTATATCCCGTATTTTGCACATTGGGACAATCCGGGTTAACCACGATAAGTTAGGGATAAGACTATTCCGGGATACAAAGTCGAGACTTTTGACCTTCGATTTTGTTTTAAGGCACAAGTTGCTTATGAATTTATTGGCATGGAACATTTAGGAAAATTTGGGGCTAAAAGTGAAATATTGGAAAGTTGAAAATTCATGAATTCTTGGCCATTTGGCCGTGTGGCATGGGTATGGTCCCCACACATGGTGTGGCCAAATTTAATTGGTCCAACCCATGTTTGGGCCATAGGACACTTGTATAACTTGTATAAGTATACAAAAGATGACTAATAAGTCATCTTTTCATCTCCCACACTTAGAAAAAAAAATCAAGAACTTGGAGGAGCAAAGCAAGGCCATTCGGCCAAACCCCCAAAAATTGAAGACCAAAATTAGCCATCAAAAAAATATTTCATTCTAGCAAACCCACTAATTGAAGAGTCCTTGTTAACGTGGAGTTGTTGTTTGGGTCAACAAACCGCTCGTTTTCATCCGTTGCCAACCCTAGCTAAGTTGGAAGTTAAGAAGAAAGGTAAGGTTTAATCTTGTTTTTATGTGTTATGGATGGTTTATGTGTGTCATAGTATGTCAAAATAGATGAAATTCATGAAATATGGCATATTGAAGTTGAGCCGTGTACATGGTGTATAGCCGTGTAGGTGTGTGATGTTGTGTTAAAATGATGAATTAATTCTAGTTACTATGTTTGGTTGTTGTAGTGTGAAGAAATGGATGAGAATTATCAATATGTGTGTGTGTGTATTGATGGCCGAATATAGGTCATGTTATATGACAAAGAATGGATCAATTCTATTTAGTATTTTGATTGTTGTCGTTATGAATTCTATGTCGACGATAAGAGTTTAATGATTCAAGTTGATGTTGTAAGTGTTATGGGCTGATTTGGAGGTTAATGTGCATTTAATGTAATTTCTATATTTGTGAGAATGACATTGTTAGAGTGTGGATTGTTGGTGCAAATCATGATTCGGAAGTGAGGAATGTGTTGTGGTTGGGGTTCTCGGGTTTGGGGGCAGTTTCGGGTGAATTGGTGTATTGTTGGGTTGTTTGAAATATTGTGTGAATTGTTTAAAGTGTTCTTGAATATTGTTTGAATAGTTTCGGATTAGTAATTGAATGTGCGAGCGTTGATGTTGGTTTGAACGTAAGTAGTTAAAGTGAACATAATTGGAATGTTGTCGGAATATGTGGAAAAGAATTATTAATGTTCGAATGCGTTTCGAATTGATTGTTGATGTTGTTGGAATAGTTGTTGGTATTGTTGTTGATGAATTTGGCCAAGTTGAATTCTCGGGGTTGTTGCATTTGTGGGAAATGCAGCCCAAATTTCCGTAGAATTACGTACTAGTTTGGAAATGAACTCCTAAATGCCTATAGTTAACATTGGTATTTATTGATGTTATGTAGATCTTGGGGAGTCCGAGACATAAGTTTGGTTTGGATTAGCTCTGAGAGCGAACTAGGTATGTAAAGCTTAACCCTTCCTTCTTTTGGCATGCCTTAGTTGTAAATAGGCTATGACACGAGCCTCGAGGAAATTCTATTCTTGCGATCCGAGTATACCTACGATTCTTATTTGCATTTTATCTTTGACATTCGTAATGTGATGGAATAATGGCCCTTATGTCTTTGGAATGATTGGTTCAAATGTTGCATAAAAAGTTTTGTTCTTAAAAAGTTCTACGTCGGAAAAAGGGCCGTAACTTTCGTAGACAGAACCGGATCGCCTCGATATGTTCGTAGGAGATTTTATGGCATATAGTGACTATGTTTTCCATAGGCGGGCCCGGCTTGGGTTGATGCCCGTCCATGAGTCCCGCGACTTTCCTTTGTGTAATTCTGATGACTTTGAAAGAACATGGTATGGCTATTATCCCGACTTCCAAGTATGGTTAGTTTACTTATCTTTTTAGTCTATGATAATGATTTTATGTATATGGTTACTCACGACTCTGCTCGTGCAAATGGTTATTGCATCTTTCGCCGAGTCCCGGGCCGGTTATGTTATCGTGCGCACTATGTGATATTCTCGGAGTATGATGTGGTTCGCCGAGCCCCTCGCTATATGGCCGGTACCGTGTATATTTGGTGTTAGGATGTGTGTCGGTTCGCCGAGCCTCCGCTATAGGGCCGGGTACCGTGTATATGTGATATGTGATATGTCGGGTTTCGGAGATATGAAATTTTTTGGAGTATGATGTGTTATGGCGCCATTGACGGGCGGGCGACCATATTCCCTGAGCCCCATGCATGATTTATGTTTTGAAAATAAATATTTTGGGTATTTGGGATATTGCACTTATTTTTCTGTACTTCTGTTTCGATTATGACTCAGTTCTGTTTACTGTATCTTCTGCTTTGCATACTCAGTACATATTCCGTACTGACCCCCTTTCTTCGGGGGCCGCGTTTCACGCCCGCAGTACGGATGCACGCTTCGGTGATCCACCGCCTAGGACACCTATTCTCGTCGTTTGGAGTGATCCCTTTGTTCGTGAGCCCATATTTTGGTATATATGTTCTACCGTTGCATATGTATTTGTTTATTCAGGGGTACGGCGGGGCCCTGTCCCGTCATATGATTCTGTTGTTCCGTTTAGAGGTCTGTAGATATGTATATGGGTTATGGTTATTTCGTACGTGTGTGTTCGTATGTTTTATGTTACGGGCGATCCCATTCGCGGTGGCAGCCTGTCGGCTTGCATTTGTATATATTTTGGGCCGTTGCGCCATATGATAGCCTTGCCGCTCGTGATATATATGTTTGCGTATGAGACGTCCGAGACAAATGTCTCGTCGATATTTGTATACGCATAAGCCATCTGTATGTGATTTGGATTAATGAATGTGTTTGGGTGCCTAGCTCGGGCACTAGTCACGGCCTACGGGGTTGGGTCGTGACAAAAGTGGTATCAGAGCAGTTCGTCCTCGGAATGTCTACAGACCGTGTCTAGTAGAGTCTTGTTTATCGGTGTGTTGTGCACCACATCTATAAACGAGGAGGCTACGAGACATTTAGGGTGTTATCTTTCCTTCGATCCTAGATCGTGTGATAAGTAGCCGTGTTATCGGTGATGACTTCCTCCCTAACGAATTGTTATATTTTCAACGATGCCTCCGAGAAAGGCGACGGTTTGCCCGGAGATGGGGCAAGTCTACGAGAATGGGGAGACTAACCGAGGCCCGAAGAGTTACCGGGGCCCGTGCCGAGCCCACGCACTCGAGATTGTGCCCCCGAAGCCCGCCGGTTCGGCTACACCACCCGGTATCGAGAGGGGCTTGGAGCACGGCAGTGCCCGCAGTCGGGCGGCTCCACCCCCGGCCTCCCGAGGTTCCGGACTCGAGCCTCCCCCCTCGGCCCGGGGGCGGAGGATAGGGCCATGCGGGATGCGATTCGGCCTATTGACCGGATTGATGGCGGGCCGGAGTTCACGAGCGGGGATCGAGGAGGTGATCGTGCGGACGGTATGACAGTCAGAGGGCCCGTAATTTCCTGACTTGTGGTCCCCCAGAGTTTTTCGGGTCAAAGCCCACGGAGGATCCTCAGCAGTTTATTCGGGAGATGCAGCGTACGTTGCGGCTCATTAAAGCTTCTGAGACCGAGTCACATTGAGTTAGCGTCATACCGATCGTTGCATGATGTAACAGCTAATTCGTACGAGTCCTGGGAGCTGTCCAGGGGAGAGGGTGCTCCTCCAGCAGTGTGGGGCGAGTTCACAGAGGCCTTTCTTGGCCATTTTCTGCCTCCAGAGCTGCGGCGAGCCAGAGTAGACAGATTCCTGCTGTTGAGACAGAGGGGCAGGAGCGTCCGGGAGTATAGTCTGGAGTTTGATTCGTTGGCCCGATATGCGTCTGCTTATGTAGCGGATATGACTGACCGGATGCACCGGTATGTGATGGGGCTGGACCAGTACTTGGTTGACAATTTGCTTGGTGATGGCGGCCCACCCGGTATGGATATTGCCCGTGTACGGTGCACACGCCCGGGTATGGAGGACCGACACAGAGGGCACCAGCCCGATAGGGTTTATGACAGGGGATAGCCCAAGAGGGCTAGATCAGCTGGGTATTCCGGAGAGTTTTGAGGCGACATGCCCTCGAAGAAGATAGGAGATATCCTTCCCGGCCCGGCCACGCAGAGCACACCCCCACAGTTCCCGGGCAAGAGACTGGATAACGCTGGGTATTCAGGAGCAGGTCAGAGCTCCAGGGCCTCGGGTTCACAGATGGATAGAGGTTCCGGCCGTCCCGAGGCCACCCTACCTCGATGTCCCACCGTAGGAGACACCACCCCGGGGAGTGTTATCGTGCCACGGGTGCTTGTTTTACCTGTGGCCAGCAGGGCCACCTTATGAGAGATTGTCCACTCAGTGGCAGTGCAGGGGGTGCAGCTCAGCCTACCGGGTCAGTTGCCGGTTTATCTTCATCTTTTGTCGCTATGCGCCCTGCGGGGCGAGGTACGCCGGCACCAGCAGGCCGCGATAAAGGTCGTAGCGGAGTTCCCGATTCTAGCGGTCCTTCGAACCGCATTTATGCCTTGGCCAGCCGACAGGATCAGGAGGCGTCGACTAATGTTGTTACAGGTATATTACTGGTCTTCTCTCGAGATGTATATGCACTGATTGATCTCGGCTCTACTTTATCATATATTTCTCCCCTTGTTGCTAATAAAATTGGGATAAAATCTGAACCAATAGAACCATTTGAGGTAGCTACTCCAATAGGGGATTCTGTTATAGCCAGGCAGGTTTATAGAGACTGTTCGGTAATTATCTGTGGCCGTTGCACTAAGGCAGATCTGGTAGGGCTGGATATGACTGAGTTCGCCGTTATTATGGGTATGGATTGGCTAGCTTCTTGTTATGCTAACGTTGATTGTCAAAAGAAGGTAGTTCGTTTCCAATTTCCAGGGGAACCAGTTATAGAGTGGACAGTAATACAAAGATCGCCGAGGGGTAAGTTTATTTCATACCTCAAGGCAAGAAAAATGATCAGAAAGGGCTATATTTATCATCTGGTTCGCGTACATGATTTAGAAGCAGAGGTACCGACTCTTCAGTCAGTCCCAGTGGTCAATGAATTTCTAGATGTATTCCCAGATGAGCTTCCAGGTCTTCCTCCTGAGCGGGAGATAGAGTTTACTATAGATGTGCTGCCAGACACTCAGCCTATATCTATCCCTCCGTACAGAATGGCACCTGCAGAATTGAAGGAATTGAAGGAGCAGCTGAGGGATTTATTAGAAAAGGGCTTTATTAGGCCCAGTACATCACCTTGGGGAGCGCCGGTATTGTTCGTAAGAAAGAAAGATGGGTCGCTGCGGATGTGTATTGATTACCGGCAGTTGAATAAGGTAACCATAAAGAATAAATACCCCCTCCCCAGGATTGATGATTTGTTTGACCAGTTGCAGGGTGCTAAGTGTTTCTCAAAGATAGACCCGCGGTCGAGCTACCACCAGTGCGGGTACGAGAGTCGATATTCCTAAGACAACATTCAGGACCCGAGATGGGCATTATGAATTCAGAGTGATGTCTTTTGGGCTAACCAATGCTCCAGCAGTATTTATGGACCTGATGAATCGGGTATTCAGATCGTTCTTAGATATGTTCGTGATTGTATTTATCGATGATATTCTGGTCTATTCTCGGTCAGAAGAAGAGCACGCATCATTTGAGGACGGTACTTGGCGTACTCCCGCACCGAAATTATATGCTAAATTCTCTAAATGTGAATTCGGGGCGACTTCGGTGGCATTCCGGGGCATATTATTGGAGCCGATGGCATCCGGTGGATACCCGTAAGATTGACGCCGTAAAGAATTGGCCTAGACCTACGACACCTACGGAGGTACGTAGTTTTTCGTCGTTAGTCGGTTATTACCGGAGATTTGTGGAGAAGTTTGCTTCGATCTCGCCGCCTTTAACGAGGGCCGACTCGGTAAGGGAGCCAAGTTCCAGGTGGACCGATGCTTGTGAACGAAGCTTCCGATTCTTCGAAAGAGAAGTTGACTACGGCTCCGGTTCGACTCTTTCCTGAGGGACCAGATGGGTATGTTATTTATTGTGATGCTTCTGGTGTTGGATTGGGGTGTGTATTGATGCAGCATGGCAGAGTCATAGCTTATGCCTCCCGGCAGCTCAGAAAGCACGAGAGAAATTATCCCACTCACGATCTAGAGCTAGCCGCGGTAATTCATGCTCTGAAGATATGGAGACACTATCTATATGGCGTTCATGTTGATATTTATACGTACCATCACAAGAGCCTCCAAGATATCTTTAAGCGAGAATGAGCTGAATTTACGGCAGAGAAGGTGGTTAGAGTTGCTGAAAGACTATGATGTCGATATTCTATACCATCCTGGGAAAGCTAATGTTGTAGCAGATGCACTCAGCCGTAAGTCTATGGGCGGTCTAGCGGACGTGCCATCAGAAAAGAAAGAAATGGTTCGTGAGATTCGCCAGCTAGCCAGTCTTGGAGTCCGCTTGGCTGATTCGGAGATATTGGGGTTTTGTTCGAGGAATTGTGAATCCTCTATCGGAAGAAATAAAGCGACACCAATATGATGACCCTATTCGGCACGGTACGGAGACCCTTGAAAAGGAGAAGACCCCGTTCGAGATTACATCCGATGGAGTATTATTACATAGGGGCGAGATTATGTGTACCGACGTTGCGGGGCTGCGGCGACGGTGTCACGATGGCCCCGAGGCCGTGACTAGAGCCCGAGCCGAGCACTCGTACCCACCTATCAACTATAATCGCATCATAGCAAACATAATAGGAACTTATACGTACAGTAAGGCACGCACCGCGCACACATATATACATATATCATATATACAACCTGTGGATATACATAACACAAACACAACTGAACAGTGCTACCCACAACCCACTTTTTATGTCTAAAGGCCTCTAAGAGTAATACGGAATCATATGACGGGACAGGGCCCCGCCGTACCCCTGAATAGACATATACATATATACAGCAAAAGGATCTGTACCAAAGTGTAGGCTCCGGAACAAAAGGAGCACTCCAAGACGGCTGGGTAGGAATCCTAAGCTGGCGGCTCACCCAAACGCGTATCTGTACCTGCGTGGCATGAAACGCAGCCCCCGAAGAAAGGGGGTCAGTACGGAATATGTACTGAGCATGTAAAGCATGAAATACAAATAACAGAATCGTACGGAAATAAGGAGGACAGAAAAGTAGTATAGTAACCAGAAACTCATAAAAGCTTACCTAGAAACATAAATCATGCATTTCAGAATCGTAAATGGACTGAGTGACATAAATAGAAAATCATCAGGTACATATGCATGCATAACGTGCCCCGCCCTCTAGCGAGGGACGCGGTGAATAGAATCATCATATGCCATCCTGGCCACCTCCCCCATATCATCATATCATCATATATATATATATATATATATATATATATATATATATATATATATATATATAACGTGCTCCGGCCCTCTAGCGAGGGACGCGGTGAATAATGCGGTGGGAATTGCACGAATACATGCCCGGCCCGGACGCAAGATGAAGGAAGTAGCAACAGCTCGCACGAGCAGAGTAGTGAGAAACCATATGCACATAAATCATCATCATAGACTCAATGGATAAGAAGTAGTCGACGCCCGAGAGTCAAAACGGAAATCATGCTAAGTTCCTTCAAAACAAGTCATTAGAACTGTACAAATGAAAAATCTCGGGGACCACGGATATACATCAATCAATCCGGGCCCGCCCATGAAAACTTACGTCATTATATGTTACAAAACTTTCTACGAGCGTTGCAAAGCAATCCGGTTCTGTCTACGAAAGTTACGGACATTTCTAGACATAGGATCCTTTGGAAACAAAACCGTTTATACAATATTCTAAATTTAACCATATCAAAGACATAAAGACCATGACATGACCATATTAAGGATACTAACCTCAACAATCAGGTATGAATCATAAACATGCTCGGAATTTAAGAGTGGAGTTACCTCGAAGCTCGTGTAATAGCCTAATTACAACTAGGACATGCCAAAAGAAAGAAGGGGTGTGCTTTACATACCTCGTCCTCTCTCCAAGCTAATCCAAACTTACGTCGTGGACTTCCCAAGATCTACAATACGCCATTAAATGCCAAACATTAGGTAAAGGCACTTAAAAGTTCAATTCCAACTAACACTTAATTCTACAGAAATTTGGGCAGCATTTCCCCTGTAAATGCAACACCCCGAGAATTCAACTCGGCCAAATTTATCAACAACCATACCAACAACATACTAGCAACATCAATAATCAATTCTAAACGTATTCTAACATTAGCAACCCTTTACTACATAATTCAACAACATTCAATTCAACCACTTACATTCAAACCAATATTCATGCTCATACGTTCAATTACTAATCCGAAACCATTCAAACAATATTCAAGAACACTTTAAGCAATTCACACAATTTTTCCAACAATCCAACCACACCACCACCTTACCCGAAATCTCCCAACTCAACATAAACAACACTAACACATTTCTTTCTTCCAAAACTCATGAACTACACCAATAATCTACACTTTAACAATGTCATTCCCATGAATACAAAAATTACATAAGATTCACATTAACTTCCAAATCAGCCCGTAACCATTACAACATCAATTTGAATCATTAAACTTTCATTTGCACCATAGAATCCACAAGACAACATCCCAAACATACTAAATAAAATTAATGCTTCACTTCTACTCAACATGGCCTATGCACGGCCAACCCTACACTCACGGTTCAACACCCACATCCAAGATTTCATGATTTTCATCCAATTCTACACACTACAACAACACACAAACATGCTAAATACAACTAATTCATCACTCCCACACACACACACCTACACGGCCAAACACCCCTACACACGGCTACACCCCAACATGCATGTTTTCATGAATTCCATTCATTTTCTACATACTATAGCATGCACAAACCATTCATAACACATGAAAAAGAAGATTGGACCTTACCTTCTTCACTTGGTTCTTCAACTTATCTAGAGTTTGTTCTTGAATAAATTCTTGTTCTTGCTATCCAACAACCACTCCATGTTGTTCTTCACCTTCTAATGAGTTGAAATGCTTGAAGAAATAATTTTTTTTGATCAATTTCTCCTTGCTCTTTCTTGGTATACTATGGCCGAATGGCCCCTTATTTTCCTCTCCAAATTTTCTTGAAATTTCTAGATAGTGAAGATGATGAATATATGATGACTTAGTCATCTTTGCTTGCATATATTAAACTTCCATGTGGCCTTGGCCCACATCCATGTGGCCGGCCACTTTGCCCCTTTTTTTTTTTTTTTTTCATGAACTAATTACTTTCCAAATTTAACTTTTGACCCCAAATTTCCTTAATACCATGCCAACTAAATCACAAGTAACTTATGTCTTAAAAAAAGATCGTAGTTAAAAAATCTCTACTTTTGCTTCCCGGAATAGTCTTGTCCTTAACTTATCGGGGTCAACTGATTGTCATAATGTACGAAGTACGGATATAACATCCTTCCCCCCTTTAGAACATTCGTCCTCGAATGTTCAACTAGTCTTATAAAGCTGTATAAAGATCTCGGGGGTTTCCTTCATTGCCATAGTATGCAATCTCATCTACCGATCGTATTTCTTCTTTACCTCCTCTTCAGCCTCTCAAGTCATCTCATTTCCGTCATTATCTCGTCGATACTTTAAGAAGTCCACGTCTTTAGTACGCACCTTTCTTGCCTTACGAACATGTAATAAGGTCCCCTATACCTCGGGTTACGCTTCTCCTTCTTGTCGAATCTTGTCACACCCTTCCTGGGTGATATCTTTAAGCACACCCACTCGCCAATCTAGGATTCTAAGTGTCGACGCCGTTGGTCGTCATATGATTTCCGTCGTCTCTCGGGTTGATTTAATAGTCGTTCACCGATATATTACCATTTGATATAATCCCCGTGGTTTTGACACATACATTCACCAACTATGTTATCATTAACTTGTAACATTTTAGGCGCATTGTCTCATGTCCTTTCTTTATCTTTAATTCAAACTCTTCTAGTGTCCCTTCGCGCAAATCTTGCTCCCAACTTCCCGGTCACACATTGCATAGCCATCTCTACAAGAATAAGCGGAGGTGCCTAGATTTTCCAAAAAAGATGCCTTAGCGAGGCTTCACTAATTCTTATATTTTACTAGCCTCCGCCTCTCTTATTTTAGAACTGGTATCGGGATAGATCCTTAGCCCCACCATAGTCATGTCCTGTTTGTCCTTCGTATTAGTCCGTCTCATGGTAATTTAACTTAAATCACCTCTACATCATTCCTTAATGCACCCAAACAATTATCACCGTATTGTTATTACCTAATCCCAACTTTTCTCATTAGATATTCACTTGGTCTCATCCCTATCGCCTAAATATTTATGGGTAACACCTTCTTATACCACCCGTATGACATATACTCAATCTTAGTCACGGCTTTCCTTCTCCGGTTCACTCTACTCCACATATTTCTCTCGTCCTAATACTCGCTTTACGACCTATCTCGTCCTACTCTTTTCCCTTCCTTCATTCACTCCTTTGATGTTCTTACCTCTAACTATAGGAAGTTTTCTATTTTTCCGCCTTGTAACTCATTGGTTTTCAGTACTATTAACGAATAATCCTATTGCCCACATGTTAGCCTCTAATCCCAAAGACATAGCGTTACCTTTCACCATACTTCTGTAAAGCACTTGTCACTATTCTCTTGTCGTGTGCCCTTTAAGCTTCCACCTTTCACTGCTATATCATTTAGGATCGCTACAATTAATTCCCAGCATTATCTCAATCATATATATCGTCCTTCGGATTTTTTTTTTTTCTAACTTGTCTCGGCAAGGAATCTTACCGTAGCCCGAGTATCCGTATCCCATATCCCTTTGTTAATTGTCTCTATATCGACACTTGCATTTCTCGCACCCGTTCCCCTCTTTAGGGGTGTACTTATGCTATTATCCGATTATATTCTGCCCTACGTCCGCATTTTCCAATCTCAGTTAGGCGGCACTTTCACTCCGACATTCTGGTTCTCTCGCCGTTCATCTACTCACTTTCTTCCATTCCCAATATTATTGTGTTGGTACTTCCCAAACTTATCCTATAGTGAAAACAACATTTGTGTCATTTATTTTTCTTTTCCCTTGAGCTTCGTTACCCCCCCGTCCGATTAATGCCTTTTGTTAGCGAATGCACATATCCAATCATGATGTAATCATGTATGGGATATTGTGTATACCTATATAGACATAATTACTCTTGTCTTTCTTACAAAATATCCCCAAACGCCATTCAAACTCACCTTTTAATTCTAGAGCTATGGCGCTCTCTTCTTTCTTTTTCCCCTATTTAGTCCGCTGAAACCTACGCGACCTCTTAAGATTTTCGCCTAGTCCGTATATTCTAATTTCCCCTTAGACTACTCTAGCTTCCCATTAGCTTTTACGTCCGAATTTGTAAGACTTTCGTAAACTTCGTTGGGGGTCACCCATCCTAAAATTTCTCCCACTCAAAGACGCTTAACCTTGAACTCCGATGAAATACGATGCTCCAACTCTAGTATAATCGCGTCCACCTCACATGCATGACCTTCATCACGTAATTTGGAGTAAAGTAGGATCTTAACAATGTTCCCGAGGTGGTGCCCTCCTAGCACAATTACTATTTTACCCTCTCTCGATTCTACATATTCACTTTTCACCCATGGATATAACTACTTTCCATAGTAGACTTCTAGATCCGCAATGATAGTGAACACGTCTTAATCGTCATTACTTATAACTACTTGGCTACCAACCTTGGATTTCCGCCTACCGCTATTAGGCAACAATTATACAACAGTGCACACACACACATAAAAATATAAATTCCAATAAGGATTCATGTACCCGTAGCCGCATTTGGTGATGCCTCCCCGATCCGGTTATTGTACGTCCAACGCATATAGGCGGTTCGATGGACCGCTAAACCGGAGGCTCCGCCGCGACCTCTACCACGAGGCCCGCCGTGTAGGACTACCGTATGTTTTAGGCGCATATGTTATATCCCGTACTTTTGGAACGTCGGGTTATTTGCCGAGGTGGGGCCCACACGTCGAGATATTTTTGGAACATCTGAGAAGTCATATGAATTATATATGTAAAGTTAAACACAACTCATGAAGGACCCTTGGGTCAAATCAAAGTGGAAACCCTCCAAACGAATATTCTTAAGAAAACGTTTTCAGTGACCTGACTTCGAGGGGCAAAAAAGGTATTATAAGTTTGGAATTTGGAAAAATACCGAGAAATAGAAGTTGTAGATAATTGAATTAGCTTTCCAATCATAGGTCGTGGATTCCCAGGCGACATCTGTACAAGGAGATATGGACGTTTTAAGGTCGAAAGGTCAGTGGGCTAGGCCCAACTCGTGACCAACCGGGTTGGCCCAAAAATGAAAAGAAAAATTTAGGGCCCAATAGTGAGGGTGGCCGGCCATAATGGCCCAACCCATGGGTTTTGATTAATTTGTCATGTGATAAATAAGGTAAAGAGGATCATTTATCCACTAGAAGCATCAAGAACAAAAACAAAGAACAAAAGAGAGAAAGGGAGAGCAAAGTGGACGGCTAAGAAAAAAAAAAGAGAAAGAAAGAAGAAAAATTCTTGGAGCCTTGCCCTTGATGCAAAAATCTTGTTCTTCTTGAATTAGTAACAAGTTCAAGACGATCTCCGACGTGGTATAATTGGTTTGGCGAGAGAACCACGTTTGCGGCAAGTTGAAATTTCAAGAGAAGGTAAGAATCTTGTTCTTTTGTGTTATGGAAGATGTATGTATGTTATAGTGATTAGAGTGGCATGAAGATCATGGAATTATGGTGCGTGTGTGCATGGCGTGTGTGTGTGTGTGAAAGATGTGTATGGCCGTGTGTATATATATGTTGTATGGCTATGATGAGTTGAATTTTGTATTGTGTTTTGGTTGTGGTTATGATGGAATTCATATTAGAAATGAAAGTTGAATGAAGTTGGTTGGAGTTGGAAACATAGATGTTGGCCGTGTGGTATCATGTTGGTGATGGAATGTGGATTAAATTTTATTTAGTATGTTAAGTATGTTGTTGTGGCTTTTGTGTGATGTAAAGGAAGGTTTAATGAATTAAGTTAGCATGAAAGTTGATTGTATCTTTGTTATGAGAAATTTATGTGATTTTATATAGTTTTTATATAATGATGAAAGTAAGGTTGTAGATGTGAAATTGTGATTATGATTTCGAAATTGGAAGACGGGAATATGTTATGAATATTTATGTTGAGAATTGGAAGTTTTGGATGGATTATGGCTTGATGGAAATTCGGTATATTTTGTCGAATAATGAGAAATGTGTTCGAATTGTATTTGAATGGTCTTGAATTAGTAGATAAGTATGAAAACGTTGATATTGGATGATAAGTATGAAGTCGGAATGGAAACTATTGCCTTATGTTGGAAAGTTGACTAGTTGTATTATGTTGTGATTGTTAATGTTATTGGTGTTGTTGTTGGGTTGTTGTTGGTTGTTTTGAGCCGAGTTGAAGCTCGGGGTGTCGTATTTATAGGGGAAGTCTTCGCCCGAAATTTCGGTAGCCAAATAAAAACCAAAGATTGAAATGTCAATTTGCATGAATAGTAATTGGTAAAGATGACCATTTGCAGATTTTTGACGAAACGGGATTGGAGATTAAGCGAGCATAAGACGTCCGTAAGGTATGTAGAGCTTACCTATTCTTCATATGGCATGTCCTAGACCTACTAGGCCGAAAACGGAACCTCGGGACCAATTCTGCTCCTAGAAATCTGAATTTGATTTTGGTTACTATTCATTCGCCTATTGAATCAAAATACTTACCTTTGGATATATGAACGCATAAACCTTTGTATCTTCCGTGAATGCATCCAAATGGCTCCGAAACTTTCACGGATAACTTTATGGAGCCTAATGGTTGTAAATTATGTTCGCCGTCTCGGCTTGACCCGAGGTGGGCCCGCAAGTCCCGAGGCTTCCCTTATTTGGTTCGTCTGACTCCTTTCTGTATGATACGAAAAGAAATGTTTGCTTATGACTCTATGGTCCATTTGAAATGTCGATTATGTTATTTGAACGCTCGTCACTAAGAATGATGCCAAATTTTCCGAAAATGATCTACGATGTGTTTTTTGAGAAAAATTGATAATTTAAAAGTCCGCAACTTTCGTATTCAAATTCCGATTTACCCGATATTCGTTTTGAGCCTTCTGAGGCTATTGTATATGTAAATGAAACTATGTGTCAAGCCTTGAAACTTACTTTTAATATGCATATGATTTCTGCACTACTCTGTTCGTGCCGATTATTATGGTTTCGTTCGCCGGTACCCGGGCCGGTTTTGTGATCGTGCGCTCTATGACATATTCGGCAGTATGATGTGTTACGATTTCCGAGGCCTCGCCATAGGGCCGGTTACCGTCTATGGTGTTATGATGTGATATGTGTCACGACCCAACCCCGTAGGCCGTGACTCGTGCCCGAGTTGGACACTCATACGTACCCTTACCCCACATAAGCGTAATAGTAAAATAAACATACATAATAATTAAAGATATTATCAGAGGACGCACAGAAGCGAGTATGACGCACGAAGGCCGATCAGGGCCGTCAAGGTATACATACAATCCCCAACGTACACGAGCGTACCAAACATATACGAACCCGGCTACACATGTCTAAGACCTCACGGACCGAAAACATAAACATATGACGGGACGGGGCCCGTCGTACCCCCTCGAAATCCGGAACACACATACATATCGAAAAGACCGTACCAAAATGTAAGCTTGGAACAAAGGAGCGCGCGCGCGCCGATAGATGGCCTGGGCGGGCGGATGCGAAGCGTGCGTTCGTACGCGTGGGCATGAAACACGCCCCCGCATGTTTGGGGTCGCACGAAAAAATGTACCGAATATGTAAAGCGAGAGACTCCGTAATAACAAAATCAAAATCGGAACAGAATGTGCGGAGAATGAACAAAATGCGTATATAATCACAATACATGTCGAAATCGTAAATAGTGTACGGGGCGAGAAAACATATGCCAAAGCGGCCCCGTTAGGACTCGTTTGAAGTCGTGGTCGCCCGTCTGCGCCACAAGCATAACGTATCATAACATAACAAATGGCCATATCGAACATAATCATAACAAAGCGTACATGGCACAACATACACCACAACCCATGTACGTATATACTATACTCGGGCACGGAGCACGGCGAACAATGCAGAAATACGTTGAGAACATATCCTGGCCGGGCTCAGTGGGGGAAACATTGAGGCATCCACGAGTGGAGTAGTGAGAAACCAAATGCAATAAAAATACCATACAGATTTCCAGAGACTCAAGGAGGCATAACAAATGACAAATCAAAGTAAGGAGATCGGACGGAATCATATTATGCGAATCTCGGATGTCATGGTGCATTACGGAGAAATAACTTTTCTATGATCACTTTTCATGTTCCAAAATAGTTTATAAGACTTAAGGAAATATTTAAAACAATTTTCATTTAGTAGTTAAAATAGTAGTTAAAACGTTTCCTTAAAAAGAAAAGCTCAAAACTAACCATAAACATAAAGGGGTAAAATCGGAATTTTGCGGGTCCACCTCGGGACAACCGAGGCGATGGGTTTGAATCATGTATATTAGGCGTATGGAATCATCTATATAGGTCCTAGGGACGATTCATAACTTTCTAGGCAATTTATGAACATTCACATAAACTTTTCATCAAAACACACCTAAAGGATTCAATTCTATTGAACGAAAAGGGACATTTTCAAACGCGGATTCCGAAGAGCGAACACTTTCCAAGGCGCAAATCCGATCCTGGTACACTTAGATCATGCCAAGAAAGAAATAGGAAAGCTTTACATACCTTTTTCGCCTCTTAACGCTCTCCAAAACTCAATTCTCTTTTGTCTAAAACCTACAAATGGTCAAGTTTACCATATGTTAATTCCAAGGCTTTAGGCATTCATTTTGAACCAATACTTGTCTAACAAAATTCCGGCAGCACCTCCCCTATAATTATGACGACACCCGAGAATTTAACTCGGCTCAAATACCAACAACAACCAAGCCAACAACATTAAATATCAACTAGAATCATATATTAGCACAAATCGGCACCTTTACGCATAAGCGACAATTTACAACTAACTTCGCATTTTTAATCCAATCATGATGTTTTCATACTCATTTACCCTCCAAATCATCCCAACGCCATCCAAAGACATTACACATGATTTCTCATATTATTCATAAAATATATAAATTTTCCACGAAACCATAACTTGTCCAAAACTTCCATTCTTCAACCAACATGTTCATAACACATTATCATTTATCAAATTCATTAATAACCATCATAACTAGCACATAAGCAAAGCATTTCCATAGTTACATCATAACCACATTAGAACACATATCCTCTTATAACGACATATAAACCATTCTAATGCCAAACTTGAATCGTTAAACCTCCATTTACACTATAAGGATCACAACGACGCAAATAACATATTAAACAAAATAAACTCAACATGTTTCCTTACCAACACCACACGGCCATAGGCCAATCCTCAATCGCCACATTTAAATCCATCTTTCACTTCCAATACAATTTCTACAATGTCTACAATCATAATACAACATAAAATTCAACACAATCACATTACACATTAAACATGTATTCGGCCATCTACATATGCTCTTTTTCCATGCAAACTTCCATATTTCTATGCTTTCGACTCATTTACATATGCTACAACACAATCAAACCTTCAAAACACCATTAGAAAGGATGAATTCTTACCTTACACTTCCAACTTCTTCAATAGAACAACTTGTCAAACAAAGGAAATGCTTCGATCTTCCAAACAACTACACCACGTCGAAAAGGTACCTTAACTTAATGGGAATTCAAGATAACCAATTTTTTTGGATCAAGATTGAAGGATGTGAAATTTTTTTTTCCTTTCTCCGAGAGCTTGGAGAGGCTATTTGGTTTTGTTCTTGAAATTTTTTTGTTTCTTGAATATTCTTGAAGCCTCCTTGTTCTTATATTAATAAAATGGTCACATGGGTGATCACATGACCATTCCATGGGTTTGGCCAAGCCTCAACATGACCGCCACTCTTGTTATTGGGCCTCATTCTTATATTTTGTTCTAACCCAATTGATGACGGATCTTTGGAAATTCACGGGACTAATTTACGAGATTCCAATTTGCCCTTAACCTTCCTTAATATTTCCGCGACAATATTTCCTTAGACATCACATGCTACATTAAGTAAAATCCAATTAAAGCCTTGTTCTTAACATTCCAAACTATTTTCAATTTTCCAAATACGTACGAATTGCGAGGTATATACTTTGAATCCTATTTCATGAAATATTTATGAAGCCTAGAAGTCTTAGAGAGAAGTAGAGATGTTTGAAATGAAATAATGGAAGTTAGATACATTTAATAACACCATTTCGATCGGTCGGGTGTTCCACGGAGTTCCAATCAGTGGAACCCGGTCTTTGTCAAGATGGAGCAGTCCGTGGTTCACGAACAACCGAGCCCCTGCTCTCTCTAACAGCGATTCACGGACCTCCACGGCCGTGGAACATTCTTGGCATGGAACCAGCGTGGGAACTCAACTGTTCCACTAATTTGATCCCGTCGTCTCGTTTGATCTCAATCCTTATGAGACCTTCTTAGCACTTGTTTTAACGACTTCATTAGCAACCTAAGGGGTGTCATCACTCTTCCTGACACATCATTAAGTGGTCCTCAACTTACTACTCATAAAATAAAACTTATCGCTTACATAGCCTTCTCTTGGCAACTTTCTTATCTAACGTCGAATGTCTTTCAAATCTCATTTAGAATCATCAATTGCTATGTCTTACTTATTGAACATCGTATACACTATATCTCTCGTTAGCCTATTCATGTGCATCGGAAAATTTCGAGGGTGTAACACTTATACGAACATAAATCATGCGTCGTCAAAAACATGTATCATATATGGTCTAGAGGACCCGGCGGACGGAACATGATCGTCTCTCTTATCTCGGAGCACCATAACTCATCATACTTTGAAATATGGCATATCTCAAGACACATCATACTCAGTATCATCATCTTCATTCACATCTGCTTCGGAACTGCGTCTGTTCGTATCAATTATATTCCAAGACTCATCATACTTCGAAAAACTCATCATACTTCGGAATACAACATAATGCGCACGATACATAACCGGCCCGGGACTCGGCGAAGGGATTAACAATAGTGTGCACGAGCAGAATAGTAAGGAACTATATGCAATTTAAAACATTTATAAAGACACAATAAATTAATCCAACAAACCATCATTCATAAATCAAGACAATAGTTCAATCAGGTTTCCTCCGAATGTCACTCGGGGCATATCAAATAGAACTAGAAATCATAGCTACGTACGGAATCATATGCATAACAATGTTCATTTTAGGCTAGGCAAATAAGTAAGTAATCATATTCGGGGGGATGGGATGACGGGTATATTAAATTCCTTCAAAAAGCGAGATTTAAATTATACATAGGAAAGTCTCGGGGGCCACGGACAAGTATCAAACCAAAGGAGTCCACCCCTATGGAAGTTTGAATTCATGTCATACGCTACGGAACCTTCTACGAGCATATCGAGGCGATCCGGTTACGTCTACGAAAGTTACGGCCATTATTGAACATAGAGTTTTTTAGGAACAAAATTCTTTATGCAACATGGAATCCAATCATACAATTGACATATAGACCATAGCTCGACTGCCCAAGTACGGATATCAAGGAGTGAATGAGAATCGTAGACATACGGATCGCAAGAATAGAGTTACCCCGAGGCTCGTGTCATAGCCTACTTATAACTAGGACATGCCAAAAGAAAGAAAGGTTGGGCTTTACATACCTCGTCCGCCCTCAAAGCTAATCCAAACCTCAAGTCTCGGGCTTCCCAAAAGCTACACAACATCATTAATGCCAAACATTAGCTATAGGCGCTTAAGAATTAAATTCCAAACTAGTACTTAATTCTACAGAAATTTGGGCAGCATTTCCCCTATAAATGCAACAACCTCGAGAATTCAACTCGGCCAAATTCATCAACACAATACCAATAACCACACTAACAACATCAATAATCTATTCAAAATGAGTTCTAACGTTAGTAACTCTTTTCTACAATCAACAACATTTATTGATTCAACTACTTACATTCAAACCCAACATCTACAAATGCGTTCAATTACTAATCGAAACCATTCAAACAATATTCCAGAACACTTTAACAATTCACACAATATTTCAAACAATCCAACTTCATAATCTGCCAGAAACCTCCTAAACTCAACATAAACAACACTAACACATTTCTTTCTTCCAAAACTCATGAACTACACCAATAATCCACACATTAGCAACATTATTCTTATATATGCCAGAAACTATATTAGAATTCCATTAACTTGTTACATCCCGTATTTTGAACGACGGGACGATTCGGGTTAACTATGAAAAGTTTGGATTGAGACATTCGGGATATGAAGTCGAGACGTTTGACCTTCGATTATGTTGTAAGACCTAAGTATGTATGATGTTATGGGCATGGAACATTTAAGAAAAATTTTGGGGACCAAGGATGGAATATTGGAAAATAATTATTATTGAAAAAATTGGAAGGTGGAAATGGGGCCAGTGTGTGCCACTCCCAGGTGGGCCATGGCCACATGGTTGGCTATAAGTTACCCGATTAAAAGATGACTAAGGGACCATTGTTAAATCATCTTTAACACTTAAGAAAAAAAAAACAAGAACCTTGGAGAAAATTCCCCAACCTGTTCGGCCATAGTTCCAAATTTCCAAGACCCAGAACAAGCCTTCCAAAATTATTTCCTCTAAGCAAACCCACTGAGTCGAGGGTGCTCGTTAGTGGAGTTGTTTGGAGCGTTGGATTATCCCGTTTTCATCCTTGACCAACTTTGGACTTGAAAGTGAAGGGGTTGTGAGAGAAAGGTAAACTCTAACCTTGTTTTAGGTTATGAATGGTTTATTTGTTGTTGTGTGTTGTTATGGATGAAATTCATGGAATCTTTGTGTGTGAAGTCAAAGTGTATTAATTGCCTAGTTGGCAGAATATATGTGTGTGTATTGTGTTAAAAGTGATAGACTAAGTGTATGTAGCATGTTTGGATATTGTAGAGTGTTGGAATGAATGGAAATCATGACATAAATATGGATGTGTTGTAGAATATGACCCTTGTGTGTGTGTCAAGAAATGAATTAAGTTTCCTTGGAATTTTTTGGTTGTTGTGTTATGTGGATTCTATGTTGGAAATGAAGGTTTGATGATTTAATTTGGTGTTGTAAATGTTATGGGCTGATTTGGAAGGTTTGATGCATTTAGTGTAATTTTTATGTTTATGGAAATGATATGGTTAGATTATAGATTCTTTAAGGACAAATCATGATTTGAAATTCGAAGAGTGGGTTAGAGTTGAGGTTCTCGGGTTTTTTGAGGATCATTTCGGGTGGAATGGAGTGTTTGTTGGATTATTGGAAATATTATGCGAATTTTTAAAGAGAGTTGAATGATTGTTTGAGTGGTTTTGGATTGATAATTGAATATGCGTTAGTTTGATTACATGTTGGTTTTGTAAGTATGTAATTGTAGTAGCATAATTGGAATGTTGTTGGAACGTGTGGAGAAAGAATCTTTAGTGTTCAAATATGTTTGAATTGATTATGGATATTATTGGAATGATTGTTGGTGTTGTTGTGTTGTTGAATTTGGCCGAGTTGAATTCTCGGGGTTGGTCAATTTATAGAGGAAGTCTTGCCCAATTTTTCGAAGTAGGATTATGTGTTAGTTGGAAATGAATTTCTAAATACTTAGTTGACGTTGGTATTTATTAATGTCATGTAGATCTTGGGAGTTCGAGATATAAGTTGAGTTGGATTAGCGTTGTGTGCGAGCGAGGTATGTAAACTTAACCCTTTTTCTTTTGGCATGTCTTAGTTTATAGGTAGAACAGCCCCAGGGGAATTATTCTATAATGAGCATGTCCATTTCGCGTTTGTCTTTTTTTACTCGTATGTTGAGTGGAAAATATTGGTTTTGATTTGTT